>NC_044925.1:21612080-21614177 GCF_003576645.1 Ipomoea triloba | reverse complement strand
CTCGTTTAAGGTCGTGAGCTCGACCCCTTTTTGCAAAGTTCATCCTGGATGATTTTCGAGGCATTTCCAATTCCTAGCCTCGATGAAGCGCTCAACAAAACTCTTGAAAGCCATAGGGTATTCTTCTATCAATGCCTTCAATTTAGAATTGTTTGCCCAATCTTTACCCTTATTTTGTAGAACTTGGCCTCCATCTTCAAACAAAAATTCATATTCTTCAATTTTTCTCACCTTAGATTCTTTCTCCAAAAGTGCAACATCACCAACTTCCTCATGTAAAATTTTTTTAAACTTTTTATGCTCATCAAAAGTTCTCTCATCAAGAGCATCAAACTCTTCACCCTTCTCCAATCTCTTGTTACCAACCTCATCAACCCGATAACATTTTTCAACAAAAGGAGATTTAGGCTCATCAAAAACATTAAATGCTACTTTCTCTTCTCCAAAGTCAAAAATTATTGATCCCTTCCTTGCATCAATTATAGCTCCAGTTGTAGCCAAGAAAGGCCGCCCTAATATGATTGGAATATACGGATCTTCTCTAATATCCATAACAACAAAATCACAAGGCACAAAATATTTATCCACTCGAACCGGGACATCCTCAAGTATTCCAATAGGGCTTTTGGTTGACCGATCGGCAAATTCAAGTGTGAGTTGAACCGGCTTTGGCTCTCCCAAATTTAACCTTTTGCAAAGAGATAGAGGCATTACATTAACACCTGCTCCTAGATCACAAAGTGATCTATTTATGGTGAACCCTCCAATGACACATGGGATAGTGAAACTCCCGGGATCCCTTAGCTTGGTAGGAAACTTTCCTTCATCATGTATTAGGGTCCGGTACTCTTGTGTCATAGCAATCATCTCTTGAGTACCAAGTTTTCTTTTTCTCGAGAGAATCTCCCTTAAAAACTTGCCGTAAGAAGGCACTTGAGTGAGTAAATCAAGCAAAGGGATAGACACATTCAAATTTTCAACCAAATTCAAGAATTTCTTCCATCTACTCTCTTTGGCTTGACATTGAAATTTTTGAGGAAATGGCAAAGGTGGTACATATTTCCTCTCCGGCTTCACTCCATCATCTTTGTTATGAACTCGTTGATTTGGGATAGAAGTGGGAGGGGTAGCTTCCTCTTTTTCAACTTCTTCTTCAATTTCTCCATTACTCCTTCCTCTTGGCATTGGCTTTTCAATTTGGAAAGATGGTTCCTCAAGTTCCTTTCCACTTCTTGTTATAATGGCATTGACATGTTCCCTTGGATTTTCAGGGTAAGCGGGCAACTTACCTGTGACTTGAGTACTAGAAGTAGAAGCTTGGTTTGCAATTTGTCTTTCCAACATTTTGTTATGAGCACCCAATTGATCCAACTTCTCTGTCAATTGCCTAAACCTCTCGTCACTCTTCATTTGAGATTTAAACATCATTTCCATCATGGCTTCCCAATTTGGTGGAGGTGAATTTTCTGAAGATTGCCTTGGTTGAGTAGTCGGGGCTTGGAATCCTTGATTTGGCATGGATTGTTATTGTTGGCCACCTCTAAAATTTTGCTGCCCTTGGAATCCCGGTGGCGGTCCTCTATTACCAAAGTTTTGGGGATTTGCAGCCCCCATCGGATTACTCCAAGAAAAACCGGGATGATTCCTTGGTGCGTTTGGATTGTAGACCCCTTGAGGTTGAAATGATTGTTGTTGCCTACCGTATCCTACCAAATCAACATGCTCCAAAGTAGATTGAGAACCCATATCATCATTTAAGCATTCTCCCATATTGTGTTCTCCTCCACATAATTCACACATCATGATTTGCCTTGAAAAATTGGGAGTAGTAGAAGTATAGCTCATATTTTGATTTTGGAGAGTGATTTGAGCTATCTTTTGAACCATGGATGCCATATTATCCACCTTAGCCGACAAGGCGGATATTCGATCAACATCATGAAATCCTCCCACAAGCCTTTGGGAAGATTTCTCCGAATACCAAGTTGTTCCATTTGTCGCAATTTTTTCAAGTAGTTCCTCGGCTTGAGTAGGTTCCAAAACCGTGAATGACCCTCCCGATGAAGCATCCACCAAGATTTTTGAATTATCAAGCAA
>NC_044925.1:21611202-21611961 GCF_003576645.1 Ipomoea triloba | reverse complement strand
AAAGAAATGAGCCAACTGTCAGCTTTATCCCTTAGTGAAAAAGGAAAAAGTCGGAGTTTGATTGCTTCATTCGGAACTCCATTCATCTTAAATGTGCTGCAAATCCGGAGAAACTTGGTTATATGAGCATTTGGATCTTCCATTGGCGACCCTCCAAATTGATCGGATGTCACCATTTGTATGATTGCCGGTTTGATCTCAAAGTTGTTGGCCTCAACACCCGGAATATTGATGCTATTGTGTTCATCCAAGTCGGGTGCAATATAATCGGACATAGCTCTCCTTGCCGGTGGGGGTTGATTTACACCGTTTCCCTCACCGTTTCCATTTCCTTCACCGTTTCCATTAGGATTGACATTTATGTTGCCTTGCTCGTTTGCCATCCTCCTTTGCTTTCTAAGAAATTTGGCTCTACTTTCGATTTCAAGGTCAAGAGGTAATAGTCCTTCACCTCCCGAGGACCTTGTTTGCATGCAACACCTACAAACCTTAACAAAAACAAGCTAAGGAAGCTCGTTAGCACCGGTTAGTAAACAAAACAAAATAAAAATAAAAATAAAGAAAAATGGAAAAGACTCCTAGAATAAAATTTTCACTAATGTTAATACTAAACACCGCTTCCCCGGCAACGGCGCCAATTTGGTCGTAGCATAAAACCACATACAAATACCCGGAGTATTCCGGGGTTATCGAACCACAGGGAAGTGGGGTATCAAGCACTAGTTACTAATTATATTCGCAAGAAGCTATTCCTACGTT
>NC_044925.1:21595593-21611185 GCF_003576645.1 Ipomoea triloba | reverse complement strand
GGAGTTAAAGTGTTTAATCACCTAGTGCCAATCTAAAGTGAAATAATTATTTGGGTTAAACAAGTGTGGAAAATTGCCATCTAAAAGGGAAAGGTTACTCTCGTAACTCAAACCAAGATACGGTAATTGGAATACTCACTCTCGTGAGCTATTCACAATATAAGATCGGGACTAAGCAATAAATGGAATACCCACTCTCGTGGGCTATTCACAAATGGAATACTCACTCTCGTGAGCTATTCACAATATTTCCTTTAACCAAATTGTCCTCTCTCGAGGTACAATAGTCAAGTGCAATTGTGGGTGCTCTTTGATTCATAGACAAATCTAGCAAGGGTACAAGCAATCATATGCATCTAATTACAAGTATCAATAACATAAATCACAATTGCAACACAAGCAATAAACCCAAATAGATATTTCATTAAAACAAAATAAGAACTAGGCACATAGGTTCATAAACACTTTTATACCCAAAAATCCCAAAAGGAAGTTTAGCCTAACATGGCTAAAATAGATCCAACAATTATTCAATAAAGTTCAAAATAGAAAAGAGAAAGGAAGATATTCTCCCAAATGATCCTCCAAGCTCTTTTCTTTGATCTCCTTTCCAAAAGTTGTGATGATTTCTTCTTTGGCTTTTGGAGATGATGAAGCTTCTTTTCCTTGTTCTCTTTCCCCTTTTTCTGACAAAAACCAGCAGGCAACAGGTAGGGTTTGGGGAGAAATGAAGCCTTAAATAGTGGGATCCAAAACAGGGACAAATCTGGAATTTTGTTCTGGGATGAATAGTGTCCTGGGCAGGATTCTCGACGCGTCGAGAATGTTTCTCGACGCGTCGAGAATAAAATGGTGAAATTTTTATTGCTCTCTGGAAGGTCTCGACGCGTCGAGAGATATTCTCGACGCGTCGAGAATCTGCGGTGAACAGTACTTTCGGTCCCATTTTGACTTCTCAACACTTTTGATTCCTTTGCATTGCCTTTTTGCTCCCAAGTGGTTATAATGCAGCACTAAACACACCAAAGACACTCAAACCAAGCATTATACCACTTTAAATAAAATAACAAGGAAAAAGCATTGGAGATAACATTTTAATACACAATTAATTATAAAACCTAAATAAAAACACAAGTAAAATAGGTACAAATGAGAGTGTATCAAGTACAACTCGAAAAAAGGCAATGAATTAAAGAAACTGGTAAAATCAACCACAAAACCTGTAATTCTAACTTCACCGGAGTAAGGTAGAACCTCCGGTCTCACCAAAGCCGCTCGGCCAGAAAATCGCACGAGAATCGCACAGGATTAATCTCTAACAGAAACCCCAGCAAGAGTAGAAAGATACAAATCTATAAAAACTAAGAGAAAAAAAATACATAGCGAATGAGAGAACCTGGTAAATGGGGCGAATGATCTCTACATACAACCGATTTTGTCGGAAGATCATTGGAGGACCAAGGTGATTACCACTAGTCCATCGCCGAGAACAACGAACCAAACCCCCGATCTGGTGACAGAGAGGGCTCCGCCGCGGGAAATCGCCAAGGGGAGGAAAGGGGGGAAGCGATTCTAGGGTTCTGATGAGAATTTTTTTCAAAGTATTTTTAAAATTTACGGTGTCGTTTACCAAAATGGAAAAATGGAGGATTTTCTGGAAAAAAAAATAAATAAAAAGAATTGGAGGGGTGGAAGAATGAAAAAATGGAAAACTTATTTACTAAAATTATTTCTCCAATTGTTTAACTCCTCTCTATTCTCCAACTTTATATATAATTTTGGAAAAATCTTATTTTGATTTTGTCAAATGGAAGAATGGGAGGAAATGCCACAATACTTGGCATAGTGAGATCTTGTGTTCGAATCTTGTTCTTCTCATTCTCTGTTGTTGTTTTTATTTTATTCCCCTGCTCTTCCCTCCTCATTATTATTATTATCATTATTGCTCTTTCCTCCTCCTCCTCCTCCTCCTCCTCCTCATTATTATTATTATTATTATTATTATTATTATTTTCTTTGCTTGTTCTTCTCATTTTCTATCGTCATCGTTGTTGTTGTCGTTGTTGTTATTATTATTATTTTTTACTATTACTATTATTGTTGTTGTTGTTATTATTATTATCTTTGTTGTAGAAATGTACAAATGTCATATGGGATAGATGATTGTATTTAATGAAAAAATTAGAGAAATGAAAAATTGGATGAATAGGAAATGAAAATTATTATATGTAAATAGTTTTAATACTATTACTTTTTAAAAAAAATAATTTAATAAGATAAAAAATAATAATTTCTTAGTAGGTACCATTTAGTATTTGGTGGAGTGAGGTCGATTTTGTAAAGAAAAATATAATGTTATTTTCTCTTCATATGTTTCTTAATAATTTTTTCTCATGATATAACTAATATTTATTGAGTGACGTGAATTGATTGATCACATTAACTTTTTATCAAATATTATAAAGAACTCAATTAGATAGGGTTACGTTAGGAAAAAAAATTAGATCTTTTTTTAAAGAATGTGTACCATTACTCTTTTTAAAAACTCCCCCACACTCTCAGAGGGGATTGAGAGTAGATTTATGAATGCATTTTCTCCCGACACACTCAACTACATTGTCATCTAATCTCTAATTATCCCTTTCATTTTATCAAACAAATATTAGGAAAATGTTTAATAATGCTCCTACAACATACATTTGTCACTAAAATTTGACAAGTTTATAAGTTTCTCCTTACCCTTGCAATACTCTCTCACTTTCAAAAATTTCACATCACCAAATTTACAATTCTTTTACTATTTTTCTACATCTACAATACTCTCTTACTTTAAAAAAGGATCACACATTCACATCACATCAAAATAAAATAAATACAAAATTAAAAACGAAAGCAAAAAAATATATTTTTAAAAAAAAGTACAAAAGGCTACCACAACAAGCAACCTTTTGTCATATTAGCAAACTTGTTACCGTTTGCTAACCATGTCATCATATAAAAAATAAAAATAAAAATAAAAATTCCAATGTGCCACACTACCACCTCATCTAGCAAAGGAAAAGTTGGATGGGATAAGGATAGTCTAAGTGGTAAATGTAGGAGCATCCAAAAATTACAACAAACTTCAATTCAAATAGCTAGAAACATCATATTCTTTAAAATTATGGAGTTTTTTTTTTGTTTTTTTATTTTTAAAGGTAAATGATGAAATATATTAAAGAAGGCTAAAGCCTAAAAAGCTTGGAGGTTCCTGACACCATACAGAGTGAGCCATCAATGCACTATTTGCTTTCGTAAGCCTAAAAAGCTTGGACCTCGCAATCACTAATCGCATCTAAAAATTGAATACAATCATAAATAATTAAGTCGGTATAAGACCGATCACTACTGAAATTGACTAAACTATTACAAAGAATTAAGCAGTCTATCTCAACTCGAAATTTGGTTAGACCACACGGTCTACAAGCGTTCCACACTGCTTGGTTTAATTTCTCGCAATCCAAATTGCATGAAGAACCGTTACCCCACACGTTTTAGGTTGGACACACCATCTATTACGCTCAACCACCTATGACCTATCCACCCAATGCATGAAACCCTCTCCTTCCTGTAGTGGAAATATAAGTTCCATATTTGTGAAGCAAAAGGACAAGTTATGAAAGCATAAATGAGCTCTTCCTCCTCCTCTCCACATAAAATCTTTCCACTTTGATGCTATGTTAATTGTTAAGTTTTCAAAAGAGTGTTCCAATTGAAAGTGGATGGGAACTTCTCGTAGCCTTCTATATCCATTTTTAACCGTATAGTTACCCCTTATATCACCATGCCAAAACCAAATATCCTCCATATCCACATTAATCCCACATTTCTGCTCATGAATACTTTAGAAATTAAATCATTATCCCAATATGGGTTGATGATCAATTAAATCAGCCACCTCCGAGTCCCTTTGTTCAATTGTTGGTATTGTTTGGAGTATTAAAAAAAAAGTGCAACTTAAAAGAAGAAGGAAGGATGTATGGGAGTGCACCGTATTGAGGGCAGCAAGAAGATGGTTAACATTGGGGTGAGAAGCAAGCATGCGGTTAAGAGGAATAGTGGCGATGAAGCCGAAATCCAATGGCGAGAACCCGATGGGATCATGCGGAGGGCAAACTCGATGTGCATGAAAAAGAAGACCGCGACGAAAAAACCGCATGGTATGGGGTGACACTTCACCACACCAAATACATCCCCACCCTCCACTTCAGGAAGTATAGACTTATAGAGCTGGCCTGGTTTAATTAGTAATTTTAGCAAAAGAAAATACTTATTAGGAACTAGTTTTTCCACGCATTGCGCAAATAGAATAATGCCCAATGTTTATTTTTGTATTTCAAAGTATATCAATACAAGATTATATATGATATGTTCATGCATATGTAATTGAATGTTGAATTTGTTTATTTAAATTGGTAATTCAAAGTATATGAATGCAAGATAATATATGAAAGGTTAGATTATAATTGTGACTAAAATAAATGTTTGCAATTTTGTAAAAATTACATAAGTATTACTCCGTATTTTTTTTTTTGTTGTAACTGCTAATTTATATAATTTAATTAGAGTAATAAAGTGTGGTACTTACTTTTCAATAATATACTGTAACATATTTGTGGTATATGTTTAACAATTATGCCAACTCTGATTGGGATGTAGTTCGAACTTAAGACCTTTCTTATAGAAATTAATAAGTTAAAAGTTAACGGAATATTCCGTTATTAAAGTTCATACTAACGGAATGTGAGGTTATTTAAGAGAAGAAAATAATATAATAGAGGGTAAAGAAGGAAAATCATTAAAATTTATTAAAATCAAAATGATATGAACCATTCATTTAAGTAAATAATTACCACCAACATTTTTTCCTTGCCGTTAGAGCCCTAACTTTATTGGCTCTTATTAAAATTGTAGGGTAGATTAGCCAATTTTATCATGAGTTAGAGCTAATAAGAAATTTATGTAATCAATAAAACAGTGGTATGTTAATGAGTGGTTAATAGGGAGTGATTATGTAGGGTGTCTAACATATAGTTCTTTAGAAAATGTGTTTGTGAGTGAATAATTTTCTTTGAACTCTAACTTTTGAAATATACTCTAAACACATTCAAAAATAAAATAAAAAAATCCTACCAATATGCAAATATAACATTTCGGCATTGCCAATAACTTATACGGAAAATACTAACTTAAATGTATTATGTATGGCATAACATGTATACATGGAGCACAAATAATAATGAGGAACTTATACAACACATGCAACTTAATTATTTAACGATTAATTTGACTGTTTTTTAATTATTTAATAAAATCAGAATACTTTATTAGCATTTTATTTGTTCTTTAGTGCATAGAATTATATTCAATTCATCTACTGCGAAGAAAAACCTTGTACTAAATACCTTGGAACCTTGTGCCACTTCTGGTGCAGTACTGAATACAATACATAAGTAAACAGACATCTTGAGGGAATCAAGCACAAGTGCACAACCAAAACCACATACAATTAACAAAGAAGCTTATATATATTATATTATATAAATGAACATTATTTGGATAAATTAAAAGAAATGCACAAAACAAGGAAAATTTCTTGCCAGCCCGATACGGTACTTCCTATTTCTTTCACATGTCTTACATTTATGCCTCTATCAACATTTCATCTTTTTCTCCCCCACCCATCCTACCTATTCAATATTTCACAATGTCTCTCTGTCTGTCTGTCTGTCTCATCTGGAGCTGTATGTGCTACCAATCTATGACGACATCCTAGGAAGAATCAAACAAGAAGGCCTCTTTAGAGTTAAGATTTGTCCACTACCTTGAAGGTTGATCAGAACCAGCAGCGGCGGCAGGGCTCATGCTAGTGCCTGCACCATTTTCCGGTGGGGGAACGGTGCCCCACTTTCCTTCTGATTGCAGTGGTTCAACAACATGCACACTGCCATCGGTAAGGCCTAGCGCAAACTGGTTAGCTTCGGATGGATGAGCAGCAACGACGAGGGGAAACACCCTGGAACTGTCAAATCACAATTACAGAAACTGAGGATGCGTATATTATATTCTACTTGTTTTGATTCAGTTCTGTTGTTAAGGTAAGAGGCATACCTCGGGTTTGAAGGTAAGTAGGCAGTAGGATGGATGCGACACCTCAATTTGAGAGACATGGCACTGGCTGAGAAAACGTTGACGCTTCCATCTTCAAAGCATGCATATACAGACTGGCTATCACATGAGAACACTGCATTTGTGATTGCGAGTGTAGAATCTTGGGGAACCCACTGCCAGAACCACATTTATGTTCAACAAGACATCATCATCCATTTCAATTTGTTTTTAGCACTACTTGAGATCGAGACTCGAGTAGTAAATTCAAATTCTTTATGCAGGCAGTTAAATAACATGAATCATTATTGCATTGCTTGTAGAATATATAGTGTACAAACCTACCTGCTTTACGCACTCTAGCTTTGATGCCTCATATATAGCTATCTGCGACTCATGTGCAACCAACACATGTATCTGATCTTGATGAAATTGAACATGGGTCTGAGTGACAGGATTTGGCGCACGACCTGAAGGATTTTGTAAAAACTTACTAGCCTTCTTCTCCCATCCATCCATGCTCCAAACACACAGCTGAGAATTAAAATGAATTGAAGAAAGGTAAGTGAATATACACAGTTTCTTTGCACTGCAAGTCTTACTTTCTAGGTGTAATCTCCGCAAAGAAACTTGCAGAAAATATTTAAAATCCTCAGAATATATAAGTTTAGTTTCTGCAAAGAAGTAAAAGTGGTATAGAAAGAAAGGGAGATGATGACATATTGACAGGCCGTAATGGTAATGGTGACAAACATTTTAGTACGTAATTGCTTATTAACAAAATGATATGGCAGTTGTCTGCTGGCCTGCCAAGTACAGAGAGAATGTACCTGAGCATCAGCTCCAGCTGATACAAGAACATTCAGAACATTGGAAAAGGCTAAGCCAGTTACTCTCTTCTGATGACCTTTAAGCTTGCTTTTAACCTATAAAACGTAAGAATTGAACAATTAGCTAGAATGATAACTGTCTTCAAAATAAAAATTATCTCATGCACATATATTCACAGTATTGGACCTCATCAACGCGAACATTGTAAATTTGTATCGAAGAGTCATCCATGCCAATAGCAATAACATTATTATCCTGAGGATGAAAGGCAAGACTTGTTGCTGCAGGTGGAGGTGCCATGAAAGTTGTCATTGTCTGCAAGGAAACATATCATAAAAATAGTCAAATAAAAATTAAAAATAAAGAGTTCTTTGGATTATTGGTCATGGCCAATTAACATTGTTCTGGCACTATATCTATTATCTAAGAAAATCGAAGAACAGAATCAGAGAGCACTACCTTGAAAGTCATCATATTGAACAAGGAAATTTTTCCACCTGATGCTGACATAACATAAGAGTCATTCTTTGAAAGTGCAAAACAAGGAACAGCCTCTTCAATGTTTGTTTCGCTTATATCATTGGTCATTAAGATCCCACTAGCAGGCTGCCACAATTGAGGTGCTACAGTAGTTGTAGCCTGGATTGTCAAACAAATTACACAATCATACATCAAAAGCAACAAAAAGAAATTGATGAGAGAATAGGAAAAGAGACTTAGCACAAAGTTCAACTACCTTTCCAAATGTGTTTCTTTCAGTCCTCTGCCATTTCCAAAGTTTGTGTATTGCATTATATGCCAGAGCCAAAATTGCACCTCCAGAATTTGTATATATTAATCTAATAATCTGAAATGGACATTACAAATTGGTTAAATGATTGTATTAAATTGAGTAACAATGGGCGATTGGGCATTGCAAGCCAGTGAAACCATCCCTTAAACCACAAACATACATAAAGAGCACACTGATAAGAATTCATAAATGTGCATAAAACAATAAAATGAGTTCCATGGTAATGCTCCAAGTAGTTATATATGCATAGATTAATGAGGATGTATTAAAAACAAAAAACAAATGTACTTCAATTAAGGGGGAGAAAGACTATAAGAGGTGACACCTAAACAGCTACAGTTAGATCATTTTAATCTTAGAGAATAATATGTCGCAAGGAACAATCAGGCAATATTGATCATATTATCAAATGTCAAATTTAAAAACAGTTTTTAAATGAGAATCAATTTGTTCTTTTTCTCTGATAACCCTAAACACCCACAAGCCCGTTTACTTCTTTTTTCTTCTCTTTTCACTTTTTCCATGGTTCCTTTTTAGACACAAAAAGAGAGAACAATCATCCAACTACCCAAGACTTAATTAAAATTGCTTTGATTGTCCACGTGCTACACACCTTCATCCATCCTCAGAGAGGAGTGAAGCAGATTCATTCTCGTACAATAGTTTCATACAACTCATAGATGGAGTCTTTCAAGTGATTTAAGTGATAATGCGCTAATGGCTGGCACACTATAGGAAGGCCAAGAGAAATCTCTAGATATAATTATCACACCAGAAATAGAGATAGGATTACAGCACAGACATACCCTTACAGGCAATGAGTTGTCCGGAAGCTTCAAAGTACGAAGTTGGCCTGGTTCACTAATTTCAGTCAGCTTCCAAATCTTAGACTTCTCCAGCTCATCAGAAATCCTAGGTTTCACATCTTGCAAGCTGCAGGAATTATCTCCATTCTACAAAATATTTACATCAATAATCAATCTACTAATATCCAGAGACTCATCATAAAGGCAAAAACATGCTCCAGCTTCAATCAGAAGCATGAACTCCTTACCAAAATGCAAATTAATTAATTTTCTTATAATTGTGTTGTTTCAAGAAACATGTGGTTTAGCTTACTCACTCAACCAAATGAGATATATAGCAAAGTTACCAGTGCAACAATAGGTGTGACCCGTGCGTTCCTATCTGCAGCGGCATTGCTTGTTCCAGCGGTAGAATTAGAAGCATATGAGGTGATCATTGGGGCCTGCTGAGAATCATAAATGTGAAAACCAATGTGTTTCTTAGATTTGAAATTAAAAGATCAAGACAAGTCATACCTTTGAAACAACTCTAGAAGGATCAAGAGCATGGCTTTCAGTAGCACGAATCAGACGGACTCCATCTGCATTTGCCAGTATTTTAATACCATTATCACTGGTTGATACAGCTAACAGCATCCCTTCCTTATTAAACCGGATGCAAGGAGAGGCCTGAAAATGGATTAAAATAAAACATGAAAAGCTATCTATGCATGCATTGGAGATTTGTAAAGATGAAGGTCTAGTTCTCACTGTCAATCCACCCTCAGCATCTATAGTTGTCAAGAGATTCACATTATCCATGTCCCAGAATTTGATTACAAACTCATCCCCAGCAGCCAAGAATCTGTTCTTTGTTGTATCGAATTGCACAACTCCGACAGATCTCTTCCCTAGACCAAGATACTTCCTCTTTACGGCCCCTTCACTTTCATTCCACTCCACAATGTATGACTCACCATCTTTACTAGTACCACATGAAAAGAGCCTACAATTTGTTGTTGACCAAAAGTGAATACTCACAACTTACAACTAAAAACATATCATATTGATGGCCATATGAACAAGACAGAAGCATTTACAAGTTTATCTTACCTTGTGCCATCAGCACTATAGGCCATTGTTGTGCAAGAATGCCCAGGGGCATCATAATCAACTCTTGAACCCATATTATCATATAACCATGCTTTAATCTTCCCATCAATAGCAGTAGAGAAGATGAACTAAAGCAGAAAAACAGATATTTTATTAGAAGAAACAAATTTATTCTGAAAAAAGACCTAAAAGAAGAAAATTTGTTCACAAATTCCCTTTCCTCAACTGAGAAAAAGTTATTTATGTACTTCCAATCATAGCTCCTAACTGCAGCAGCCTTGTGGCAGCCAACAGAATACAACAACCTTGTCTCCTTCCCCAGAGAAGTATAAAAGGAAAATCAAGAGAACCAAGAGGCATGCAACTTTATGTCTCAACCTTGATCTGATTATATAAATCATTAATAAATGCCTAATTATTGAAAACCCATAACAAATTGTTACCTGGATATTTTCTTTATAGTGAGGGCATACTGAATAGACAGGTGCCTCATGACCCTCAAAAATATATTGCTTGGAGCCAGAGGCAGCATCCCATACCTAAAGCAACCACATAAGTTTCAATATGCAAGTTGTATCAATCTCAAATAGTTCATAAAAATAATAAATACCTTAATAGTCTTGTCCTCTCCACAAGTTATAACACACAATTGTTTATTCGGATGAGAGAATGCAAGATCACTAACATTTCCAACATGTGCATCAATCTGAAACAATTATATCAACTAGAGTCATATAAACCCTATGAGTTATGAGATCAGACAACCAATTGAAATACAAAGTCTAATAGAAAGATTAGAAGATTCAACACAAACCTCAAGGTGGTTGCGTAGATCATCACCTCCATGGTAGGAGAACAAATGAATAATGTGCATCGAATATGCAACACCTGAATCATAAAAGAGATCCATAATGAACATAAAGAAATCAGAACCTCCAATAATTTAAATTAGTCTTTGGTTTTAGATCAGAACAAATTTTAAGGTTCTCCTATCCTATGAAAGCAGAAATTCTATTTTTAAAATCAGAAGCCCTTCTATCACTTAAAACAATCCATTTTGGTCAACCCCAGCAAACTCTACCTGCCCCTTGCCCAGAGTAGAAAAGACAAGAGAGAATAGTACTGTGAATGCATACCTAAAAGAGTGCCATCAGGACTCCAGGCCACACGGTTGACAGATGCAGTACATTCATTGGCCAACGAAGCCTATATGCAACAAATATACACATGAGCCATGACAGATAAGCAAAGAGAATAACAGAGAAATGCCTTATGCCATAGTGATAAATTACTTTCATTCTTCTTTCTAAGTCAGAACTCAGACAAACAACTTACTTGCAGAGTCAATGAACAAGCTGCAACATCCCAAACCTTAAAACTTCTAAATGCAAGCCTCTCTCTGCTGGCAACATCCCATATAGCAATATCACCGGTATTTGTTCCAACTGGAATACAATGGTTAGTTACAAGTTACAACAATCAAAATCCAGTATGAAAGCCATGTTTTGGCCAAGACAATAAAGATTTAATAACAAACCAAAACCAAGCTTTGTATTAAAAGCAAAAACAATAATTGCATGACACAAATTTATCAGATACAAAGCTTAGTTAGCTTACCAAGTAGCAGAGTTTGTTGCACAGGGTGAAAATCCATGCTTTTAGCAGTAGAACCCTGATTCAAATTTGCTACTACTGTCCTGGGTAAGTCATCAGAAGAATACATCGGGCGAGCATGGTTCTGTCCAGAATACATGACAGGCAGTATATTAACAGGGAGATTGTTGGCCTGCACATATCCATAACAAATATTAATAACATGCACTAGAAAATTTAATAAATTAGAGACCAGACAAACAGTTTTATAATAATTTCAAAATATCAACATTTCAATACCAAATTAGACAGCACTATACAAGTGAGACTCAACTAGACATTAAAATGCCTAAAGATAGAATGCACTAGAAGGGAATTGATTTATCCTAATTCCTAATATGGTTATATGGTGACTAAAATCACGTATATATAAATGAAATGTAAGACAGCTCCAAAACAATGAAAAAATTCTAAGAGACTAATTAAGGGGCCTAATTAACTCGCATATTGAGTACCTCCTCAGGCATTCCAAAAGGTCTTGGCCTCTTCAGCACCTGTTCAGAATCTGCAGTTTGATAGTCCAGTGCAGGATTATTACCAGGAGGGGTCCTAGGACGCTTTAGCATAGATGCTGTAATCACATAATCAGTCAAATTTAACAAGAATTCTTAGAAGAATGGAAGGTAAAACAGCACTAAAGAAAAATATCAATGATTGCATGAACAGAGACATGTTTCAATTAATAGGAAAACAAATTTACCAGCATTATTAGGAGGGCTTAGACCTATTGGCCCACCAGAAACAGCTGGATGTGGCATAGAGGGCGGATTGGCCATCCATCCTCCAAGAGATGAAGCAATTGGTGCAGGTGCTGGCTGAAATGGCTAACAAAAATGGCAAAAAAAAAAATAGAAACTCAATAGTATGCTAAAATAGAAGTTTTGAACTTTCCCTAGCAATAGAAAAACAAATAGATGCATTGGGCATACTTACACCATGGGCACCTAGAGGTGGGAAGCCGCCCACTTTAGGCATGGAACCAATCAGAGGATTAGTGACAGGAGATGGAGCCCGAGCACCATTTGGTTGTCCACAAGTGTGGTCTACAAAGAGGGTCTTTATATCAGGATTAGGCTTTGGGTTCTTGCACAGCTGGTGCTGCCAATTCAGACTGCGCTATCATAAACACCACAATAGTTCAAAAAGAAAACTTTAGAGTTTCTATTGATGAGGGAACCAATAGAAGGAATATATTTTGTTTCCACCAACCTCTGGTTGATCAGTGTCCGCAGTCGAGAGTTCTTTAAGCTAGGAAGCTGAAGCTTATCGCGAAAAAGTGGATTTGCCTCGATTAACTTTTTTAACTCAACAAGCATTATGGCCCTAGCTGATTTGGTATCCCCATACTTCGATAGCTGTTCGTTCTCCCTGAAGTTCAAAATATGCATCAATGTCAAAAACTACTAATAAACATACAGAAGGTGTTTCATAGACCACGCCCACATACTATGTAGACATTACAATGACTCACAAATTGACTTGGAGAAACATGTGAATCCATACTTTTGGAAAAGTATGTTGTATTTTCATCCTACTTTTCATAAATCCCCAAGTCTAGATGGTTGCTTCACTTCCATATCACTGACTATAATTGGACTGGACCAAAATATTTATCTTGTGAATTCTCTTGCTGGCAGAGTGAGATACTACTGCTAAACACCAAAACAAGTAAATGGATGGGTACAAGGTTAGAGACTCGACAGCGTCAGTGTGGGATTATGCCCAAAGTGGGCAGACCCCTTGTGCGCACTGGCATTTGGCCCTGTCTACTGAGCTACTAAGTTAACGTGATTTACATCCTCTCATCTCACATGCTTTGTCGGGGTATGGGGGTCCTTGGAGTTGGGGATTCAATCTTTAGGGAGAAGAAGTAAATGGATGGGTAATATTGAGTGAGTCTGCAATAAATAGCATTTAATGAGTCAATTATAATGATTTGAGTTACTCCCTTGTGTAAGCTTTCCAATTTCCTTTTTCTGCCCTAGCAAGTGCCAGCTGCACCTACATGGCTTACATCAACACATCTGTGCCCAACATATTTAAAAGCCCAGTTACAGTATGCACTATCTAACAATGGAATCTTCCCAATAATTTTGCTCAACTGTCCATGTCCTATCAATTATGCATCCTATGCTGCTAGCCCCTCAATTGGCTAGCTAATTCAAACATCATGTTGTGTATAAAGACATCTATATAACATTTTCCCCAACAGAAGATTTGTTAAGAATATACCTAAAGTTGTTCAGAGTCAGAAGAAGAGTTATTTCCTTAAACAGTTCTTCATTAAAAGTGGAGAACACCTTCAAATCCTTCGTCAGAATTTCCAATGCTTTCGGTTGATCTTGCCTGCAAAGTTTAAAACTAGATTCAGACGTCCAACATACTGGCCAACCTCAATGATCAGAATTCACTACGTCTTTCCTTTAAAAAAAAAAACAGATGTATAAAACTACACAAAGACAAGATGGCACCTACTTGTCAAGCGCCTCAAGATACTTCTGTTTCCGGATCTCAAAGAAAATTTTCATCGAGTATCTGTTATCATCAACCTTGGTGAAACCAGATAAATACTTCTCTACCTCATCCCAGTCCCCATTTGTCACAGCATCCTCAAAGTGCCTCATGTTGAAGAAGTATCCCGACTCCTTCTCCAACCTTCATTTCCAAAATCAATCACCAATACAATACAAAATCAATCTCAAAAACCCCAAAATTTCGAGAGCAAACAAATTTGCAAGCAGTAGTCAAAAATTTTCATGAACTTCATTTCTTGGGTAAGTTAAAAATCAAGAAAAAATAAAAATCATTACTTGTGAACTGTTTCCTTGAATTTCTCTTCATCCAAAAACTGCAGGATGAGAAAAACCAGCTCCCTGCTCAAGGAAGACATGACTTTGACTGATCAACCCCTCAGAAGACTCTAGAACCTCACAGATCCACGAAATTCAGCAATCAAACACTTCACAAACCGCCAGAAATCACATAACAACTAGGGTTTCCACAACCTATCAATCAAATCGTAACCATATGAGCTCAATCACAAAAACGATATCAAACAAAATACCTCCATACGGACATACACACACACACACACCTCGGATTCAAAGCTTAGACACATATATAGAAGGGGAGAGAGAGAGAGTACAGATCGGAGACGTGAACCGTGAACGGCGAGCGGTGAACGGCTCCGGAGGAGAGAGAGGTTTTTGCGCTTTCCGGTGGGCCCCTCGTCGTTTAGCTAACTTTCTCGAAATGAGTCATATTTCCACTCTATGCAACCTATAAAAATAGAGAGGAGAGAGAAAAGAATACCGAAACAGCGTGAGAGAGCTTTCACGGAAAAGGCAATGGTCTCCACGCGCGGCCTGGAGCGTGCTGCGGAGCCACATCTCCGTCCTTCAGATAAGCGAACGTGGCAACTGCTGACGCGCGCGTGAGATAGGTGGCGGACGCAAACCCCGCCACGTAACTGCACGAATTAGTCTTGGGTTTGAACGCGAGTCGTTATCATTCGTAAAGAAAGGGGCCACTGATACGCACATGTACTTATCACGCACCTCGCGCAGTGATAAGTAGTCTGCCTCCGGTGATATGAAGGATAGCGTATCACCGGCAAGATTCGCGTGCTTCAAGAAGAAGAAACCGGAGATGGGTTGTTTTCTTTAAGCATATTTTAATCCGGAGAAAGGTGACGTGACCAACGACTTTTAGTAGGAGGGAAATGATAAGCTACAACGAGGAAGGTATGACCATTTATACACCCCATCTATCTATCTATCATCTATCTATCTAATCTCAGTACAGTCCTAATAAAAAAACCTTCAAACACCATGATGGAATAATAGATCTCTATGATTTGACTTTAGCCCGCATCAAATTTAGTAAATTTAGTAACTACGAGTATTAATTACGCTTAATATTTTACTTCAATTAGTATTACTTTGTTTAATCTTTTGAGCATTATTTAACTTTATAATCAATTTTTTATTAGTAGATATTAATTACGCTAAATAATTTTTTTTCAAGTACAACATAACTTTATTGAACTTATACACATGCTTAATACGTCCACATCATAATACATAATATATACACACATATTTTTAATTTTCAAATTAATATTATTCATAAATCTATTTTTTTAATGCATGAGATTGGTTCTCATGGACTCGGGAGAGGTCGGTTCTCATATGATCTCTAATATATATATATATATATATATATATATATATATATATATATATATATATATATATATATATATATATAT
>NC_044925.1:21501797-21593704 GCF_003576645.1 Ipomoea triloba | reverse complement strand
ATATATATATATATATATATATATATATATATATATATATATATATATATATATATATATATATATATATATATGGGTTCCCATGCGGTTGATGGTCTCAAGTGCAGTTGTGTGGTTAAATTTGAGTCAGTGATCTTGCCTAAATCAACATTCAGGATTAACAATGATTAAAAAACGCATGGTGAAAATTTGGTCCTTTTGCATTTAGGTCAAATTTAAGGTGCGTGAATTTCTTTTTTAGGTGTGTGGTTTTTCTGCTTTAAGGTGAGTCAGTTGTTGAAACTTAAGGTGTGTGAATTTCCTTCTTAAGGTGCATATGTGATTTTTTTTCTTAAGGTGCGTCGTTTGTGTACTTAATATGTCGTTGATCTAGACATATTAACAATTCAAATTTTTTCTCCTTTTTTTTTAACATGGGCATCCCTTTTAACCTGACTGAACCATATATGATATATACCGCTTGTGAGACTTGATCTCTGGTTTTTCGACTCAAAACTTAATTTTCAAGGCTAAAATTGTAAATTCACACTAGTCTTTTCATTCTATCCCATACTTCCTTTCTCTCCATATTGAAGATAAATTATGCATTCTAGTTACTTGAGTTAGAATTACAAATTGAGAAGAAAAATTAAGTGCTAGTTTTATCTTAATAGCTTGTCTATTAAAGGAAAATAGAGGGGGCGGAGGCGGGGGGGAGGGGGGGACAGATTACGTGCTAGGGGAATCCGAAGACTGCGTATAAAGGACTGATTTTCCGTGTGCATTAGATCAGATCTGGACTGTCCTTACCTCTTCTCTACCTGGACCTAATCCACTCGGAGATCGAAGACTTGGAACTACATCGACTCTGCTGCTATTGACTCATCCACTGGGATTAGAATGCTTGACTTGCTTTCAAAGCCTAGGATCGTTGTCGAGAAAGTTCAAATGACGTCCAAGCACCAAAAGGTAAGGTTCCGAGGACGTACCTTGATGTCTTTGATTCTGAACCATTATTCAATCCCTATTTTAGTTGTTTTTTATATTAACTACCTAATTCTTAATAGGAAATTTATATTCTTTTTATATATTTTGTGTCTACAGGTGCAGCTACCTAAAACGAGTAGCAAAGAAAGGATTTTGGAATGTTTTGGATCAATTTTGGAAGCAAAGGAAATTACCTAAGGAAGAAAGAAACAAGAACAAGATTTAGAAAAACTCGCAGACCTCATGGCCAGGCCCACGGCCGTGAGGCCTACGCTGCCTCTTATTTAAGTCACGATTTTCTGCAACTTTAGGATGTTCCCAACCCTAATTAGTTTTAGATTATTTTCCCTCTTGTCTTTAGATTTCCCTACCATAGTTTAGATTAGTTTTATATTAGATTATTTAATTCCAAGCTTGGAATCACATATTGGAGTTGGATTTATTCTTCATTATTAGTAAAGTTCTCTTCCTTATTTACTTTCTTCTTAGTTTTTCTTGCAATGTTTATGGTTATTTATTATAGATTTGCTTTGTTTACCATTATGATGCGTGAGTAGTTAGCTTTTGGGTTTGGATTAGGGTCTTATTGTTATTCTTGATGCTAGGTTTGTGATTATTGCATAAAGGGGATGAGTTGTTCTCCTATGGTTTATGTTTGAATTGGATTATGATTTCCTCTTGTTGGTAATTGTTGCGCAGCTTTTATTGATTTGCTTTGGAGAGGCTTTTATCGCAACGAAAGTTGGATGAAAGGCTCAAGCTTAACCAATTTCAAACCCAATTTTCCTACTATAAGAATATGGGTAATTTGGAGGCTTATATATAATGCTTGTGCATTTCAAATGTTAGGATTGATGCATCACGAAAGTGGAGCAATCCTACTCTAATTCTTGTTTATTGATTGCGAAAGTAGCTTGAACTTGAATTCTTATGTGCATTGTCAATAATTCCTTGGTTAATTGTTTTCCGCTAATTCAGATATTGTTAGTGCATCAAGATAGCAGTAACCCTAATCTAGACCTATTCTTTTATCCTATAGTTATCCCTTGTTTAATTTGCATTCCTTTATTTCCATTCCCCAATCTTAGTTTGCTTGGATTCTAGTGAATTCCAAATCTTTAGTGCCTAGAATTTTACGTGACATAGCCCTAATCCTCAGAGGAACGACATTTACACATTCTTTTCACTATCACCATTTTACTCATCATACTTATCGGACCTGTGAAAGTCTTAGAAAAAAACTCCCCACGCAAGGACGGATTTCTATTACGCCTTCCCATCAGACTCACATCTTGAAACAGGATATCCCCGTTAGATATTCCCTGTTGGATTGTTATTGCTCTCCCATGTCACTAGGCCACCCCAGCAAGAAAACTCTTGCAATAATGCAAGGGTGGAAGCAGGGTTGGCGAAGGTATTCAGAGAGTCAAAGAAAAGATGTCTACCATCCAAACTCGTCTCAACGTAAGTTTTTGGACAAAAATTAGCAATCTCTGGTAGTTTCGTTTTGATTGGGGAGGGGAAGGGGAAAGGGGGAGGGAACGTCATTATGTTGATAATTAGGATATTAAAATTGGAAGCACTTATAATTAGAAGATTGAATCTATTATACTCCTACAATTATGAGACCGAAAACGTAATTTCCTTGTTTTATAATTACTAGATTAATGTATATCGAAATAAATAATTTTAGTATTTATTGTTAGCCATGTTATATTATATGCTTTTAATATATGCTTTGTAATTAGTGGCTTAGGTTTAGTCTGTGTTTAGTTTAATGGAAAGCGCCTGGTGAGCCGTCGCCAAGAATGGAGTCGCCGGCGAGGGAGGTTGGCCGGACGGGGTGGTCGCACCGTCGGTTGAGGTTCCGTTCATGGTTACGCGAAAGGAGGAGAGAAAGATGGAGGGTTCCTAACCTAACGCTGATACCAGATGAGTTTGGAAATATTTTCTGAAATAAACAATTACAGGAAAGTCTGAACTCCTATACGAGAGTTAGCATAAAACTCTCCTAAGTTATTGGAGTTAAACACAGACTAAACCTAAGCCACTAATTACAAAGCATATATTAAAAGCATATAATATAACATGGCTAACATTTATGTGAAATGATTAGAATTTATGAAATTGATACAATTGATTTAATATAATGGTTATTCTTAAATATTCCCAAATGATGCCTAAGAGCAATCCCGGTAGTATGTCCGACATTATATACGATTTCTGTAATAGTGAGTTTAATTCAAACATGAGTTTTTGTTAGTTCTAAATGTGTTAATAAGAAGAAAGAGGATGAGAGGAAAGAGAGAAAGAGGGGTTATCAGCCTTTTCTACGTTTCTAGCAGGCGCGGGAAAGACTCACTAGGAGTATAATTTCACCGCATGCATGTTTTTTTAGCCTTAAAAATTGTGAAAATAGCTCATTTTGAATGGTCTGTGTTTTTGTTTTTATTTCTCTCTCCTTCTCTTTCTTCGGACTCATTTGTTTTACAAATATCGTGAAAGATCTTACTGATGAAGTTGTCATAATGAAACTTTGCAAGTTGTTGCCAAAGTAAGGCTGCTACTACTATCATTAAATTTATTTATTATTTTAAAATCATATTTTTTTTAATCTCTTAATTCTTTTTTTATTATAAAATGTGATCTCTCAATTTCTAAATCAATAAGCTAAGTATAGTTCATGCATGTTGTAAGTCCGATCCATTCATCTAATGAAATTAGCCAATATTGTTTTAACCCAATAATTTTTAATGATTTATTTTAGTAATTACGCATACCCTTCCTTATTTAACCTAACAAACATTTTCTATTATTTGCAGGAAATTAAAATGCGAAAAAAAAAAAAAAGAAGAAAGTATGCACTTGGTGTTGACTATTGAATAAGACTGGTTTTTGCTTATAGGCAAAAACTTGTGTGAGACCGTTTCACCATGAGACGAGTCGGGTCGGGTCGGATCAAGATACAAATGTAACACTTATATGCACAAATGTCATACTTATATGCTCAAATGTAATACTAATTAGGAATAAAATTTTTGTTACTTATTAGGGTAAATATAATACTTTTACGGGAAAATACAATACTTTTACATTTCGATTTAAAAGTATTACATTTTTCCTCAAAAGTATTATATTTGCCCTTATAAGTGAGAGACACTTGTCAACATTACTTATTATGAAAAATATATTACTTTTTCTCTTATAAGTAACAAATTAAAAATTGTATTTTTGATTAGTGTTATATTTGAGCATATAAGTGTGAGATTTGCACATATAAGTATGACATTTGCATGGTGCTTTGACTCGACCCGACACGTCTCACGAATAAGGATCCGTGAGACAGTCTCACACAAGTGTGACCCTTGCTTATATTGTAATTACAAATATGCACAATGCAATAGAACGAAAATACCCAATAAACAAAAATGAGAGTGAAATTATACAACAAAATAAATGTTGCTTATAATTATTATGAGAAAAAAGTTGTAAAATTATAAAGAGAAAATATTTTATAGAAATAATCAATACAACATAAATAGAATTTTGAAAAGAATTTGTAGGTGTAAAAAAGAAAAAGTAAATACAATGTAATTAACTTTAATTTATGACTTTTACAGATAAAATAAATTCAATTTAAAAATCTCACCTAGGGTCAAGCCAGAGATTTTGAGGTGTCCCTTGATGCTTTGAATGAAGATGTGTATGGTATTCCTCAAAGGAGAGATGTTTTAAACAATTCAATTTAAGCTCGGAGAAGGATCGGATAATTCAATAGATAAAATCTTAAGGGGCGTTTGGTTCACGGAATGTTAGATTATCTTAGGAAATATTAGATTGCTTGAAATGTTAAATAACTAGGAATGTTAGATTCTTGTATTTGGTTTAAAATTGAGGTAGGTAAATAAGACAACGAAAATAAGATAAATTGATTAAAATGCCAAAAGCTCAATATTAGTAATAAAATAAGGGAATGTGAGATCTAAGAAATTGATTAAGTGCCAATTACCTTATATATAGTTCACTCTTTTGACTAATGTGTCTAATGTTGGTATGCATTGAAGAAGTTTCCTATCCATTACTTGGAGACATTAATGAAAGTAATAGGTCGTGAATAGTTGTCTAGGTTAGCTATTCTCCATGTTCTTCTATACTTAACCAATCTCTTTCTACTTCTTTTTTTTTTTTAAGTAGATAAAATATTAAAAAGATTAAAATAATACATGTAGCATCCATGCAACAGAGATTGTTATACGCGAAATAATATTATATGTAGAAGTCATATTAGTATAACCTTCAATAACACATAACTTATGATAAAAAGAGTTAATTGCATCATTTTTTTTTAACGTTCAAGAGTTAATATGAAGATTTTTCTTATTTGAGAGTGCAATTAAATGTCTTTAAATAATTTGGTGACTTATTTGATTATTTTCCTTTAGAAGAATTACATAATAATGCACAATAGAAGGGGTCAATTTTCAAATCTAAAAGTTTTGTGAGGCTTCTATATAATTTCTAAATGTGGGGTTGAACTGAAATTTAAGGAATAATTTACAATAAAAGAGTTCAAAGTCAGGTTGGCCTACCAGAAAAGTTGTGGAAATTTGGGTTTGATAAGAGGGTATTCTGGCCCTTTAATAATTCAGAAGACAATTTAATTTTTGACATTTATGGATCGGAACTTGGGACTCAACTCATCGTCAATACTATTGTTCCCATAGTATTGACGATGGTATAGATTACCTGGGGTGTGATTGTGTGGCAAGAACTCATTCATCCTTAACCAAACGTTAACCTTTAGCTTTGAGCATGAAACAGTTTTAAATTTCCAGGTCAGTTGTCTCATCCATTAAAAGTCCACAATTTAACGAGGAAATTAGTGAGTCGACGGTGGAAATCATGAGTACATTCACACACATAGAGAAAAAACTCATCATCAATACTCATCAATGACGTCAAAGCTCATCCCAAATTTCAAACTTGGCCAAAAGAATGATAAAATGTCTATTTTACTCCTTTCTGCAACGCTTATCTATATCATTTAGAAAAAAAATCTAAAATATCATAGGTACAAAAAATCATTTAAAAATAATAATAATAATAATAAGTGGTCAGGGTATATTTATAATTTTCTTTGCATATATACTGCATTGATATTTGTATTCCACAAGATGAAACTATGTTAACAAAATTTCAATTGAGCTCGTTCAAGAGCGATCTCATATTTAAGTAACTCGAACTCTTTTTGTATAACATTGTAATTCTTGCTAGGTTGAATGGTTGAACATGGACGACATATTTTTTCATATAACATTGTAACAGTTTTCATATTATTATTATTTCTTTATTTTCTTCTATTCAATATAAATCGAATAGTAAAAAATAACAAAATTTTTAGGTGATATTACAATGTAACTAATAATTTGTGTTTGAGAAAATTCTATTTAAAATGATTTAATTTTTTTATGCCTATGAAAATTCACAGTTATTATTTGAGTATGTAATATAATAGATAAATTTTATTTATGTATAAGTCATTTTCAAAAAAATAATAATAAGTGTATAAGTCATTGACTAGCCATGCTAGCACCAGTGGCACGTATTCAATTTTCAAACGTATAATGTACGTTCAAACTTCAAACCTATATGTTCCACAAACCACATACAAATTTAATAAATAAATAAAAACAAATTAAAGTAGTCAACTTTTTGTAAGGAGTAATTATCTATCTGACTAAGACATTCAGTTTAGAATATTCAAATATTTTTACTTTTTAAACAATTCACCAAACTTAACAATTGTACAACTAAGAACATTTATTTTGAACTAAAGGTTGATTTGGAAACTCATAAAATTATTTTTTAAAGTTATTTTTTAATGTTTCAGTGTTTGGGTATTCAAGAAAAATGAAGTCAAAAGGAAAATATTTATTCTAGTCAACAAAAAAGGTCCAATTTGGCGAAAATAATGTATTCTTAGTTTTTTAGTCGGAATATATTTTTTTGAACTTTTTTCTCTCTTTCTTCACTTTTTTTTTAATTAGTTTCTGGACTATTATTATTACCACCACCACAACCACTACCACACCCCTGTATCACAAACACAAATACCACTACCACACCGCCGCCGCCGCCACCACCATCACTCGCACTATCACACCGCCACCACCACCACTGCCACCGTACCACCACTACCAGCACCACCACAACCACCGCCATCACCCCACTATCATACTATCACTGCCACCCCCATTGTACTACCACCACATACATATTATTATTATTGTTGTTGTTGTTGTTGTTGTTGTTATAACAAATAATGTGTTCAGTTTTAGTAAAATGAACCATACAGAACAAATACAATTTTCTAACTTTTAGTCAAGTAGAAAAAGATAATTTTCTTACCTTCAATCAAACGCTAGAAAATTAAAATATTTTATGTAAATGTTTTTTCCCTCAAAAGTATTACATTTTCACTTATAAGTAACGTTGGCAAGTGCTTGTTACTTATAAGGAAAAATATAATGCTTTTGAGAATAAAAAAAATGTAATACAGTTAAATCAAAATGTAAAAATATTACATTTTCTCATATAAGTCATAAATAATTTATTCTAATTAGTATTACATTTGTGCTTATAAGTATTATATTTTCATCTTGACCTGACCCGATTCGTTTCACAGTAAGAGGCTCTCACACAAGTTTTTACCTACCTTAAAATATAGTCTTAACCAAACAAGTTAATATTATATCACACAATCTCATAAATAATGTTTTATCTAAAACAATCCCACTTTCTGTGAACCAAATGTATCCTTAATCCTCCGATCCTTCTTCTCCTCCTTTCTTTTTTTTTTTTATATATTTTTGGGATTAAGGTCAAATAGACCCTCAAACTATACCTTATTGTGCAATTAGGCCTTTCAACTTCAAAAAGCTTCAATTAGGCCCTCAAACTTGTTATTTTGGAGCAAATAAACCCTCGAACTTATTTATGATCTGTAATAGCATGTCAAATATATTTCCGACGAACCTCCGATCACATTTCAGCGACCAAATCAGAAAATAAACCACCGGAGTGGAGACGGCAACCAAGTTGATCGCCGTCTCCAGTGGAGATGGCGACCGATTTGGCGCCATTTCTACGGCGACCAGCTTTCTCTGGCTGGATGCGACCGGCGCCGGTGGTTCATTTTCTGATTTGGTCGCCGGAAATATATTTGACTTGCTATTATAGGTCATAAATAAGTTTGAAAGTTTATTTGCTTCAAAATAACAAGTTTGAGGGCCTAATTGAAACTTTTTGAAGTTGAAGGGCCTAATTGCAGAATGAGGTATAATTGGAGAGTCTATTTGACCCTTATCCCTATATTTTTTTATCATGTATATATATTACGGAGTATTTGTTACTTAATTTTAACCTCTCAAAATTACAAATTTAAAATTGGGAATATGTATTCTGACAACTAACAATCAAGATAAAGTCATAAAATCCAGACTCCACAGAGGCTCGAAACCACCACCTCCCATATAAAGGGAAGGGTTTGATGCCACTGGACCACAAGGTCCTTGGCATTGGCCATGTAACCTAAAAGTGCAATTAAGCCACTGAATCTAAAAAAAAAGTGTAATTAGGCCACTGAACACTCTAAATGTATATAATTTCACCTGATAGCAGGTTACCATGCATTTCATCAGGTTACTTGCATACGTGGGCGGTGAGTTGGCATTTTAAAATAATTTTTAATAATAAATTATTAAAATTAAAAAATTTTAAAAACACACCTGCAGCCACTCCCTTTTAATAATACCATTGCAACCTATACGAAAACTCAACTTCTTTTCCAAAACAATTTTATCTTTATTATTATGGTGTGTGTGTGTTTTTTTTTTATTTTTTAAATTAGTTTTAATTTTAATAATTTATTATTAAAAATTATTTTAAAATGTCAATATACTGTCCACGTAACCAAGTAACCTGCTATCAGATGAAAACTGCATATATTTAGAGTGTTCAGTGACCTAAAGATTACGTTCAGTGACCAACTTGTACCTTATTCCTAACCCAAATATGAGTTAAAAAGCACTGTCATATTTAACAACCTATCATGTTAACCACACAAAATTCGTACTTGAAAAACTTTATTCCAAATATCCTCAATTATTTTGAAAGCCAAAGCAAATTAAAGAATATGTTGAATATGTCAGATTTGGTAGACATGTGTCCCCTGTTGGAGGCGTTTTTCTGACGACAGGCGCCTGTCGTGCTGGAAATTTGTTCGCCTTTGATTGCGACGTCTTTCATTAACAACATTACTTTACAACTTCAATTTCCTTTTTTTTTTTTTTAAACATTTCCTTTTTCTTTTTCACCAAATTTCTTTGTCCATAACAAATTGACAATGACCCCAGAAAAAAAAAATTATTATTTTTCATTGTAATTAAAGCTTTTTAACTTAATTTGTAATTACTTAACCAAGACAAATCGTTATAGTGGGGTGTTGAAAATATCCATTTATAGTATCTCCACTATTCTTTTCGAAAACCCAAAAAAAAAAAAAAAATCTTTAAAGAAAAATAGTGGGAAAATAAAATAGTTTATTAATTAAATGTTGTTTAATTATTATCTTTATAATAATTGTAAATAATATTTTTTTCTTAAATATACTTAATGATTATATTATTATTATTATAAAGCATATTCATGTCTTTAAATGTCATTGTATATGTTATCAGTTAACAGTCATTTTTAATAAATATTTTTTCTAAAAATATATAATATTATCGCTAAGTTAACATAATTGGTTAACCGCTAATAGAATTCGTTATTCACTAATTGTTAAGCAAGCCTTAAATCTTTGATGAATTTGGAATTGGTTTAGTAATAAAGCTTATGTATAGAAGCGTTGTGCTATAACATGTAAATTGAATATTCAAGTTGCAATGACATGAATACTATTAAAATAGAATATAACTATTTTATCATGCATATATATATCAAAAAGTGTTGACTCAAGAAAAAAGGTTTAAGTCACTAATAAATAATAAGTTCATCCCGTAATACAAATATCAGTGCACTATAAGAAAAAATAAATATTAAATAAAAACATAATATTATACAATACAATTTAAACATGTACTAAGGGTGTGTTTGGTTCGCATATGAGAATCAGAATTGGAATGAGTATCAAATACTTGGTAATGGTAATGGGTTTTGGTGAAAGTATTTTGCATGTTTGGTAATATAGTGGAGTGGGGATGACTATAATAGTTGGGGAAGCAATTGAGGAGGAAGGGATGAAACCCTTATTTTATTAGGGAATGAGTTTTGCAATTAATGGAGTAATCACAACTCATAGTAGTGTTCTAAAAACCTGTCAACCAAACAATAACAATGACTTTGATACCCATTCCTGATAGCTAAACATGTCAACCAAGCGCACCCTAAATATTTACATGGCATAGTGAGTTAGCCAGTTAGGCATGTCATATCTTACTAAATAATTTCTTATTCTCCATTCATCTTACATTTGTATGATTTAGCTGATAATATACTTAAATTGTTTACTATTAAAACTTTTTATACTCCATATTATGTAATATGTTGATATTACTTTTTAAACATATGTTGAAACCATATAGAAAAAGTTATTATATACAAAAATGATAAATATAAATATTTCTTTAAAAAAATTGAACAGAGAAAATAACACACGTTATGGATCTCATCCACAACTCATTCAACTTAGGCTTCTTCAACGTCATGGTACAATTATTATTGTTGTTGTTGTTATTTCGTAAATAAAAAAAAAAAGGTGAATAAAATTTTATTAAATAAAATTCTTCAGTGCAAATACAGGGAAAAAAACAATAAAAAATAAAGTCTCAACTTCTCAACCAAACAACATAAAATTTTTAAATGAGGTGTTTAGTTAGTGAATTTGACTAATTGATAGCGTTAGCTGATTGTAGAAAGATGCTTAGTAAATTAGCTGTTAACTAATAGTTGATTATATGTAAAATGATTTTCTCAAAAAGTTGATAAAAAATTATTTTAAGGCTTGAGCAACTTTTTGAATTTTAGTATTTTAGTATTTTTGAGCAATAAATTCTTATAAAAAATTAATTAATCACACTTATATTAATTGTTTAATCAAATCAAACATTTAATAGTAATCAAGTAAGTCAAAATTGATTGATAAACTAATTATGTTACATGGCGAAAATCTAACCCAGTAAGAAAATCAAGCATATCCAAGAAAAGGGCGGAAAAAATCTTAAAACTTCACAGCTAGAGTGCCACACCAACTATAAATATGCTCAAAATTAGATACAAAAATTACTTTGCTATTTAAACTTTAACATGTCTTAAGTCATTAACGAGTTGACTCGTTAATTTTAGTCTTACTGGATTAACATATTTAACACATTAACGACTTGTTTTACCCTTTAAAATTAGTAAGACAAGACATTTATACGAATATGTTAATTAGTTTATACAATATCAAAAGAGTCATTGTGTCTCTACTATAAAATGTGAGCTTGTGATACCAAATGTGTTTTCACCCTTAATTTCAAGCCAAATTCCCTAAAAAGATACAATAATCCTCTTGTCTATGATGATCCAATGACAGCACAGCACAGCACAACTTGTACATTTTCAAGTTTTGATTAAAAGAACTAAAAATAACATACAACAAGAATATTCACACACACACACACACAACACATTCAAATCATCCTTTCAATTCAACAAGCAATGAAGTCCCACAGGCTGCTGTAAACTCTGCAGCCTTCTGTGGATGTCGAAACAATACCTCGTCACCTAAGAGAGGGCGAGCGGGCAAGAAAATCAGGCGCAGTTGAATCAGTTCACTTCGGGACAAATTTCAACTCTCTCGATTTCTTGTTTTGGTGGTACCTTTTCCTCTTTTTCCTCCGAGATGAACTCTGAACTGTCCTCTGCTCCGGATAACTCGTCTTTGTGACCACCACCCGCCTGAGGATTTTTGAACAGTTCATCGCTCTCTAGAGCGGCAAACTTCTCCTTCGATTCGCCTTTCAGGATCTCGACCACCTCGAGCATTGTTGGTCTCTTCTCGGGTTGGTTTTGAGCACAAACGAGTGCCACGTAGATCACTCTCTTTAGCTCTTCTTCCACGTAGTTCCCATTAAGCCTTTGGTCCGCGAGTTCGCTGAATTTTCTTTCGCAGGCCAAAGGTAGGGCCCAGTCCGTGATCGTGCGCTTCATGGTTGAACTCACCTTCTCGATCGGTTTCTTGCCACTAGCGAGCTCGAGTAAAAGAATGCCAAAGCTGAAAACGTCGCAGCTTTCTGATGCCTTCCCTAGCATTGCGTATTCCGGGGCAAGATAACCGAGCGTGCCCTTTACTCTAGTGGTCACATGCGTCGCGCCATCGGGGATGAACTTTGCAAACCCGAAATCAGCAACTTGAGCTCGGAAATCAGAATCTAGCAACACATTGCTTGCTTTAACGTCTCGGTGGATAATGTGCGGGGTTGCATGGTGATGAAGATACCTGGAGTACATCAACATTTTGTTCGGTGAACACGGATATATCGAAACATAAAGGTAAAATGTCACATATAAAAACTTACGCAATCCCCTCTGCAGAACCAATTGCAATACTCATTCTCCGCTTCCAATCGAGAAGGCTTTCAGTTGAATGCTGCCCGTGAAGATGTGATAGTAAGCTTAGATTGGGCATATAATCATATACAATTAGACGCTCTTGTCCTTCAGCACAATAGCCCCGTAAATTCAACAGATTCTTGTGCCGTACTCGGGCCAGAATTTCAACCTCAACAGCAAATTCCATCTCGGCTTTGTTGCTCCACACCTTTAGCCTTTTCACTGCAATCTGCATAAAATATGTCCATAAGAAAGGATTCCACCTTGCTTAAAGAGAGTAATGTGGTAAGGTACATTAGGTCATTAGTCAAACTAATCTAGCCTTAATAGCAGGGACAAAAACTAAAACGCACAGCATAAAATAGATTATGAAAATTTTCATTCTGCAAATGAAAATTACTTGAAAATCTCAAAATAGGCTGTTTTACAAACATGGACAGATAGAGGCTGTTTTGAGTTACAAATTGCAAGCTGCTTCAAATTGCTACTGTTAGTAGCAACAACACGTTACTGCCGTCTCAGGCAAATAGGCTCTAGCAAATTGTTCGTATTGAACTTTACATTAAAAAATATAAGATCAAAACCAAAAAGGTAGCAGCAATGCTATGGCCTAAGAAAAGTAAATAGATAAATAAATTTTGAACTTCGCATGAATTGAAGTTCCCAGCGTTCCATCCATTTACTGGCACTCTTTTGGGACAGAAATTCCATCGAGAGAACTAAACATCTCTCTTTTTTGGTTTGGCCGGTTGAGTTAAATCATTTCCACCGTTTTGAGCTCAGAGAACTGATGAGGTGGTTCAAGAAGGATCAGTTTACACTTCTTCTTCCTACCAAGTAATGGATTTATGACTCCTCCACCCTTAAACATTCCAATTAGTCAACCTGTCCATTTTCATCTAGTGAAAGTGTGAACCAGGCTTTTTAACTATTATCTTGTCGTTTAGCAAATGATCGGAGAAAAGCATAATTCCCAGGTCTGCAACTAGTTGCCTGGACCGTACCTTATAGCCCACAAGTACAAAACCACCTGGCGAAAGTGGACTCCATAGAATGCAAATATACAGCCTCTATATAATGATTCCAAATCACTAGTAAAATCCAATTGAGTACTCTCCAAAGTTGAGGTGTCAGATTTGAAAATTACAAGCTGCTTGGGTGGGTAAAAATATTTTATCCTGATAAAGTCCTGCTTTTCAACTTTGCACATAAGATGCCAGTAAAAAATCTCTTGAAAAAAGCCCCCCTTTTCTATGATCTAGGTTCTATCTCCACTCAGACTGGGAAGGACACGACTTACATAAGAAAGCAGGCAATGACAGGATCCTTTTTTCTTTCTGCCAAGTTCTATATGGTTATTGAGGGAAAACATCAAAATCTTGTTTATGTAAACACACACCAAAAAAAAAAATGAATTTGGATTTATTCATGAGCATATCCAGCATACAATCTACTAAAACCATTAATAGTAATCAAACACAGACATATTGACATATATCAATAATCATATCCCGTCTCATTAATCATGATATATAAAGGGTGAAGGTTTTGACGTTAAAGTCTGATAATTCCAGTGGCAGTCATATAGCAAATTTTCTTATTTTTGAAGCAAGAGCCTATGAGATCTTCAAGGATGTCGAGAAAAACACACAGGAAGCAATGAGAACAACTAAGCACGATAATTGTGAAAATTAGACGCATCCAAATACAACACTAAAAGATGTCTTTGCAAAGACGTGTATCTAGCTTGTTGTCCTTTAGGTCCCTTGACAATAATTATGAAACTAGACAGCTAAGCAGTGCTTGCAAAGTAGATGATCTAAGTGAGATTCAAACTAAACAATGCAATGGAAATCTTATCAGGATATGAACTATTGCCTAGTTTCTACCAGTATTCCAAACAATGTCTTGTAAATTGTATAATTAAGACAGTGAAATTGGAGTAAATTTAACAAGTCAAATCTAGTACGTAACATTTTATTTACATGGTTCCCCGAATTCCTCCGTATTTGGTAAATAAAGAACACTCTGTATCAAATTTCAAATAACATCAGATTTGGCCCCTACCCAGTCAACAATCCCTAATAAGATTCTTTTTCATTTTCCCTTCTGTTAAGCAATTAGAGTTTTCCCTTTGTGTATCAAATTTCAAATAACACCAGATTTGACGAGCAGTCCATTAACAATCCCTAATGAGGTTTGTTTTCATTTCCCTTCTGTCTACCAATTACCTCAGCAGACACTATAATTTCAAGATATCATGAACTTGATAGATATATAGGGAACAAAGCTCAAATTAGTTAATAACTAAAATAAATAGGAGAAGACATTTTCATTACTAACTTGTGAACCATCCCAGAGCTGACCCCAATAAACACTACCGAATCCGCCTTCTCCAAGCTTGTTGTCATAGTTAAAATTGTTTGTAGCAGACTGCAACTCCTTCAGGGAAAACACCCTCCACGTTGACCGTTTCTTCGATTCATCCTTCCTGTACAATTCAACATTCTATATAAACAGGCTCCTTCCATCTCCATTCTCAGCATCCACCAAACTTATTTATCCAAAAGAAAACATAACATATGTATACTATGCAAAGAAGTACAGGGCTAATTGCTCACTTTTCTACAATATCTAAGCAGCCATTCTGAAATAAAGCATGTTCTGGTTAATACAACAGTGGGTTTTCTGAATTCCCAAATAACATAAGTAATCATAGAGGATCAACAATAATGTTTAATTAAGAGGGGGGAAAAGGGGGGAAATGCACAAATCCAAGAATAGAAAGTCATACCCAGAACCCTTAAGGCAGCAAAATAGTGGGGAAAAGACCATGTTCTTCATCACAACAAAAACACCCAAATTTCCTGTCCCTACACAGATATATGGAACAAAAGATTGATTGTTGTTTTTCTGTCACAAAAGAAAATAGCGTTGTTGATTAGAACACATCTTCCCCCAACAGCCTAAACAGCATCAAGAACCAGTCCATGAGCGCTCCCCTTCTGTAAAGGTTTGAACTTTCTCTCTCTAACAACTGTCAAAGTAGACCGGTCAGAGAAAATGAAACTGCCAGCCCAGTTTTTCAAACCCAAAAAAAAAAAAAAAAAAAAAAAGTTTCTTTTTTTGTGTAACAGCCAAACTGAACCTTCCGATCGAAGAAATTTTTGGAAGAGGAGAAGAGAAAGGTTGAGTAAAGGGAGTGAGAGGGATAGGAGCCGACAAGGTTAGGAGCAAGCTGGTGAGCAAAGAGATTCCAAATACACACACAAACTATTGCTCTACACTGCTTTTTTGTTTCTGTGTTTTGCTTGAATCCAGGTACCCTCAATATTTAATTACTTTCCAAGTTTGAAATTGATAGGAGAGAGAAAGAGAGAGATTGTGATGGCAGGGTTTGCAGAGCGCAGAATCAGCAGCCAGTAATAAGTCCACTTTTATCTTGGGGACATTGCTCGTTTATGGTTCATTCAATTTTCGAACTTGTTACACTACCACTGTTCAAATTTTGCCAGAAACCCTCGGATTTTGAGGACTACTTGTCTATTTATTACCCACTACCCGCGAGTTGTTACGTCAGTTTTTAAGTTCTCACTTCTTGCTTTCGAATTCTCACATTGAAGTAAAATTTTTAAAATGATCGGTTGAACTAATTGAAAGCGGGACTTATCATGAATATCTAACATCGGCACATTGCTACATTATAAAACATGATGATTTTTTTAAGTTTATTATTGGTGAAAAGAAAATTTAAACTCATTACTCAGGGTGTCATTGGATAAAATGATTTTTTTTTATGTTAAAAAAGAAGAAGGGAGAGTAATATAAAAGAATATAGAAAAATGAATAGTTTTTTTTTTTCTGTAAAATTATGACTTTTTTAAATAAAAATAAATAAAAACAAACATATAAGCGGACATGAGATTCTAATTCATTGAAAATGAGGGAATGCAATTGCAATTTCTTTAAACCCAATGTAAAATTTGTTTACCTTCAAAATTATGTGGGAGTGAAATTCTAATTTCTCCGATTAAACATGTTATTATGATATTAAATTAAATTAAATAAGTAAATTTTAATATCTAATCATGCATCATGACAATAAATGTTACTTAGTGCATTAATTGTAACACTATCAAGTACCCAAGTCTCTAGTTATCTTCTCTCTTTTCTTCTTTTCTTTTTCTTTTCTTTTTTTTTTCTTCTTTTTTTTTTTTTTTTTTTTTGCAAATAAACGGCAACATTAAATCAAATATGAGGATAACACATTACAGATGATGGGAATAGTATGAAAGCCACTCCAAACAATCAGACCTAAAAATAGACTACCTAGCCAACAAGTGAGCTGCTTGATTCGCAATTATCTTTCTTTTTTTTTTTTTTTTAAAGAAGCTAACTACTCCTTAAAAGTTGTTTTACCAAACATGGCAATTTTATCAACTAAAGGGAGTAAGGTTGGAAATATTATATTTACTCTCTTCTTTTTTTTCTTTTTTCTTTTAATGTCACATATAAGTTTTGTTTGACATAATTTATTTTGAAACTTATACAATTTGTGTATAACTGCAATAAGTTCTTAAATTGTAATAAATCAAGTAACACCGTAAGCATTTTATAGAATAGTGTGTTGATATGTTTAAATATAATTATTACAATTATACTGATTATAATTAATCGTTTTTTAATAAAAGATATATTATATTATATAAACATACGGAGTGTTTATTAATTTAAAAATTAATTGTATTATTGTCTTCGTAAATATAAATAAACGTTTGACTGACAAAGAGACAGTATGTGCAACCAAACTAGCCTCTTCTGGCAAAAGACATTAATGATTTTGTTGATAGTGATCTGGCAAAAAAAAAAAAAGTTCATCTTATAAGTGCGATGGACAACACTTTTTCATTATGTCAACAATTAATTAAGCAGTCAAGCATATGTATATATATAGTTGTTGTGTTAGTTGTTTGTTTGGTTATTGTTTGTGAACATATATTATTTCTTGTTCACGAACAAATTGTGATCATGAACATGTGCATGTGTTTGGTTATTAAGCGTTCATGAACGTGAACGAACATGTTCACTTACGTGTTCGCAAACATTAATGAACATGTTCGTGAATGTGTTCATTGAATTACAATTCCACTGAATTACAATTTTTTTCCCTCCAGATTCAACCCTCCCAACTAAACGCCCGGTAAAGTGTACCCGCTTTTTAATATCATAAAATGCATTTTGTAGTTTTGTGTGGTGTACGCTCGCACATATATAGGGATAGGATCAAATGAGAACCACCCCTCTCCGTGTAAACGTGCGAACTACCTATTGTAATTCTTGTAATGTTTGATTATGCATATGAAAACACACATTTTTTTTTACTTTTGTAATTAAGATTGTACATATTGTGATATCTAATTGTGTATTTATATAATTTTACGATTGTGCATCTTGTAATACTTAATAAGGTTCTCATTTGATCATATCCTCATGTGTGCACCAGTGCATGTGTGTCTATATAAGTATTTAAGCAAATTAAAAACATAAATCCTAAGGTTTGATGAGGCGAGTAATTAATATGCTCTTTCCTTTCTTTCTTTCTTTCTTTTTGTGGTTTCGTTGCATCATGTCAGATTACAACATAGGAGCAGTAGTTTTGAAATATGAGTCTGAGTTTTTTTTTTTTTTTTTTTTTTGAGATATGAGTCTGAGTTGTTCATTCATTAACTGAATCCAGTTAGGAGTGGACCCATAAACAAATTGACATAATTATATATGTTGGGCTTTTATTAAGTTGGTTACAGATTAGAAGAATTATAAGCATGATTGATGTTTAGTTATTATTGGGGTGGTTTAATTTGTTTGTATGTTTTATTTTTGTTTTAATTTATTGTTCAATTATTACAAATTATGGAATAGAAGTATTTTCTTTTATTTTGCAACGTCATCAGGGTATCATCACTAATGTAAGGCTATCCACTTTAAAGAATTAAAAATATTCTGCATGTAAATTTTGGAAAAATAACTCAAAAATATCTTCTTCAAAGAAAAAACTCAAAATAATTTACCTAATCTTTTTGTATTTCTTTTTTGTTTGAAATATTCATGATTATTTACAATGTAGTATATGTTCTATACTTTTCCAATCATTTTAAGCTCAAAGAATCAAAGTTCCCACTACCGAGGTTCTATCATATGACCACTCATTTGGAATGGTAATAAAAGTGTCATTATAATACATAGTAGTTGGAATTGGCCGCATTTCATTTCTTTATAAAAACCAAAAAAAAATTATAAATATCAAACAAAATGTAGAAATGTAATATTATAATATATTATGACGTGTCTTACACTGCATACCACAAATGACAAAACAACAAACCATTTTGCACTCCACTTGCATAATTAGTTATAAATTAGGTAAGAAAAAGCATTACTTTAGCAGATAAAACTCATCGATCTTAAATAATTATTACACACAAAACCGGATAGTCAAGTGGTATAACTGTAACTTTCCTAAATGGAAGGTCACATTTTCAAAACCCAGTGAGACATTATTAACTCTACTATTTACAATATTACATTGTAACAGAGTGAGTCGATAATACTAAAAAAAGAATAATTATTCCCTAATTAATTACATTATTAATAAGATTGCAATTACTTTATATCTTTTTGAGAAATAGGTCAAATAAGCCCTCAAACAATACCTGAAAAGTCAATTAGGCTCCTAAACATTTAAAAAGTGCAATTATGCCCTTTAACATGTTAAATTGAGGCAAAGAAGCTCAAAAATCGGTAAATAACATGCAATAGCAGGTCATTTACTGTTCAAGGGGAAATCCGACGACCGGCGACGGCAGAACCTCAACTATCTACTACTAGTTTATTAAATTAGTAGTAGATAGTTGAGGTTTTTCCGTCGTCGGTCGCCGAATTTCCCTCTGAACAGTAAATGACATGTTATTGCAGGTCATTACCCGTTTTTGGGCTTCTTTGTCTCAATTTAATATGTTAAAGGGCATAATTACACTTTTTAAATGTTTAGGGGTCTAATTAACTTTTCATGTATTGTTTAGGGGCTTATTTGATCATTTTTTCTATTTTGTATGGTGGCGTTTGGTTTGCAAAATAAACTAAAAAATAAACAACATTTTATAAAATATATTTATTACATGATTTGGTTCATTTTTAAAATCATATAATAAAATTTTATAAAACAGTTATTCTGTATTATCCTTGCAACGAGAATGGTCATTCCCATGCCAAGACCCTTTTGGTATTAACTATTCATCATGTTTCATGAGGAATAATAAAATTGTATAGTACCAGAAATACTCTTATATGTGTCTTTAATTTATTTATTATTTTTAGAATGAGTACTATTGTTATTTGATTATGTTATTTTTATACATGATGTACTTGTTTATGATTTGGTTTCATTAATGAAATACGGAGTACAACTTTACTTTTAAGTTTTAATTAACAAAATAAAAATAATAATATATTATATGCATTTCGTATATCGAGAAATAATAATACACCGTATCCATTATATAGGTTTTGGAAGCTATGATGTTTTTAGGGGGAGAAACTGAAACTGTATGTCGTCTTTTGCACAGCCTTCGACGGCAAATTATACCGTGCACCACGGTGCTCATAACAATGTGCACCACGTACGTAAACGACGTTGTTTTGAGTATAGTAAATTAACCGTCTGATTTTTTTTGGAAATCACGTTTCTCGTTTCGGCCGATTTCTGTATTTATGTTAATATTATGTGTATTCCAGGCAATCAGTATGTGTATTCTAGGCAACCGTTCTGTGTATTCATGTTTGTAACAGATATTGTGATGTGTTTGTGCATTCGAATGTTTAGGATGATGAGTTCTGTGTATTTTTGTGTCAATATTCTGTATATTCATGTTATTAACACAGAATTGTGATGTGTTTGTGCATTCGAATGTTAGGATGATGAGTTCTGTGTATTTTGTTTCAATATTCTGTGTATTCTGGGTAAACATTCTGTGTATTCTAGGCAAACGTTCTGTGTATTCTAGATAATGATTATGTGTATTTTAGATAATGAATTCACTGGAGTCATTCGCGTCCGCATCCACTAACATCTGTGTATTTTATGTCAATATTATGTGTATTCTGGGCAAACATTCTGTGTATTATAGGCAAACGTTATGTGTATTCTAGATAATGAATTCCCTAAAGTCATTCGCGTCCGCGTCCACTAACATCGAAACGACGTCGTTTACGTACGTGGTGCACATTGCTATGTGCACCGTGGTGCAGGGAATATCGGTTGGCCTTCGACATATTCCTTATCCATTTCTCAGTGGCTTCTTATTCCTTATCCATTTCTAAATGGCTTCTTTCAGTTCTTTGCCCTCCTATCTACTTAGTTTATATTTATCTATTTTGTATTTCATTGTGAAGAATGGTAATGCAAAGCAAGTTGAAAAATTAATAAGTTTTTGGAAGTTATAAGGTTTTACTTTTATTTTTTGTTGGGAAATTATATTTCCAATTTTGTAATTAGAAAATAACAGGGTGTTTGGTTGGAGGTAATTACAATTCATTTTCCACTTAATTCTCACCTAATTCCAAAGGCAACTAAATTCCTTCGTTTGGTTGGAGGGAGTTGTGGAATTGCAATTCCATCATTTTCATGGAATTAGAATCCCATGGTCCCCCTGGGATTTTAACTCAGTGGATTTTAAGAAGAAAAAAAAGATAATTCTGAGACAAAATTACCATTCCTTTATTTTAACCTAAAATTGATGTCTGACATTCCCTTCAAAATTATAGCGTGTATTATTCTTCAACCTCCCTTTGTGTATGTTCCTTTAAATATTTATATGGAGCAACTATTCACAATTTGCATTCTTTATATGTTCCTACGACATCCAAGCCTCTGTTGAGTCCGGGAGGTGGAGACCAATCCACATCAATAGAGGTGGGCTCGGTCTCTCTCATCTTTTCTTTGCAGACGATCTAATGTTGTTCGATGAAGCTTCTATCCAACAAGCATCGACTATCTTGGATTGTCTAAATAGGTTCAGCAATGCTTCGAGCCTCAAGATAAAACTCTCAAAATCCCAAATTTATTGTTCGCCTAACACTAATGCAAGAGTGAAGAGGAGCATCAGTGATGACAAAATGGGCATCCCCATCGGTGACAAAATGTACTTCCAGTTAATAATACCTACTACAATTAACATATTATATATCTACATCTACAGTTAACATATTATGTATCTGTAATTAATCAATTATGTATCTATTTCAACTACTATAATTAACATATTATATACCTATAGTTAGTAAATTATGTAGTTATAGTTAACATATTATGTAGTATATACATTTAATTTATTTATAGGTACATAAATTGTTAACTAAAGAGTAAAGACACATAATATTTTAATTACTGGTGAATAATCTAAATTCCAACCACATTTTCTCATCCAAATGAATGTAAAAGAAAAAAAAATTGAGAGGGTCATTGTCAAATTAATGAGGAGAGGGCCGTTGTCTAGCCGCACATATGTATGAGTTCAAATATGTAAAACGGGTAATCTGCTCTTGACAGCCATGATTGGTAGGTATACCAACTTAGCACTTAGCAACAGTTCATATGCACTATATTCTTTGCCCTTCTTCTGCAATTGTTATACGGTGGCCATGCTCCACGCACACAGCTTTTTGTATCATGGTCCGAAAATGACTTTGATTTTTTAAGTAAAAAAACGACAGTTGTTAAATTTTAACAAATTTTATCAAAATGAAACTATAGTGTATCTAAAATAAAACTGAATAATTTGTCACGCATATTGTGTTTATATTATCAAACGAAATTGTAATTGAATTGAAATTTTATTTTAGTTGTGTTGAAATGAAACTGCGGTATGTATAAAATGAAACTGAAATACATGTCTCGCACTCTCACATATTGAGTGTATATTGTAAAATAAAAATGTAGTTGAATTGAAATGATACTTTAGTTTTGCTGAAATGAAACTACAGTATATATAAAAAGAAACTGAATAACATGTCTCGTATATTGAGTGTATATTGTCAAATGAAACAATAGTTATATCAAAATGATACTTTAGTTGTGTTGTAGTGCATATAAAATGAAATTGAATAACAGTTTCACATATTTGAGTGTATATTGTCCAATGAAACCGTAGTTAAATTAGAATTATAATTTAGTGGTATTGTAATAAGACTACAATGCGTATAAAATGAAATTCAATAACATGTCTCACTGTAATAAGACTATTGTATGTATAATATCAAATGAAACTGTAGTTGAAACAAAATGAAACTTTAGTTCTGTTAAAATAAAACTACAATATATATAAAATGAAACTGAATATGTTATATAAACAGAACTAATATACGGAAAGTATGCCGTTTCTTTTTATTAAAATAAATGACATTGTTTTGGACTATGGTGTAAAGTAAAATTTGCCCGGCTTCTCTTACAAAGTCGATTCTGGAGTAGCCTTACTGGCCTAGCTGATTGGATGTCCTTCATCTACTGTAGAGTCGCTTATACGGTATTGGAAACGTCCTTAGTTCCTCGATTCATCCCGTGGCGCGAAATCCATCATTGGCTAAACCCACCTCGCAGTGTCCCGCCTCCCCCCGAATGATCGGTGCGGCGGTTAGGCATCCTTAGTAGTAGGCACTTCTAGGCCCCTTCCCGGCTACTGGATCACTCCAGTGCTTCGGGATTAACTCGTCTGAGAACCGCCATTCCCGTACTATTCCTCCCCACTAAAAAGAGCGATTGAGAATCACCATTTCTTGCAAACACCTCTTCTTCTATCCAAATAGTTTGACAAGCCGAAAGCCGGGAAAGAGAGGTTCTTGGTTACAGACAGGGCAGTCGAGGATATTAGGGGAAGCAGTGAGTGGAGATTCCCCTGCAGAGAGCCGGATGAGGGGAGACCTTCACGTCCGGTTCGGGGGTCGGGGTAGTTTAGAAAGACCTATCGGACCTGTGAAAGTCTCGTTTTTGACTAAGTTTTCTTTTGTGCCACTTATTCATATTAGGTAACTGCTCTTTCGATTCTGATACTTCTAACATTTCTTTCTTTTTTTTTTGTTTTTGTTTTGTTTTTAAATTTGTTGACGTAATTTATAATGAATTTCATGATTCATTTTATAATTAATTAGATGATGACTCTTTTTTATATTTTTTAATTCATATGTTGAGGGTGACATAACGAGGTGAAATGATAGATTCGACAAGTAAGCCCATGATCTGATAATCCAATTCTCAATTAATTTTTGCATAGACAATGTAAAAGTTGGCAAATTATTGCATGGACCATGGTCCACACAGTTGTGTGGACAAAAAATAAAAAGTACATTATTTTTGTACTGTAGGTACATTATTTGATAATATATATCAAATAATGTACCTTCAGTACAAAAATAATGTATCATAAAATAATGTATTTACAGTACAAAATTAATGTATCTTCAATACAAAAATAATGTGTTTTTTATTTTTGGTCCACACAGCTGTGTGGACCATAGTCCGTGCAATAATGATTGGTAAAAGTTCTCTCCAATGTTGTAACCTAAAATAAAAATTCATACTTGAAGTCATTTGTTGTATCAAAATTAAAGTGTCATGACCCTAGAGTTACGTTGTTGGACTAGCTTCAAAGTTATTTGTTGTATCACAATTGAAGTGTCATGACCATAAAGGTGTTGCACTAGTTAGAATTTGAATAAACAAGAGCTCTGGATGGTTGTGTATTAGTTGTTTGTATTTTGCTTCTTTTTTTTTTTTTTTCTTATTTCTATATACTTTTGCACAAAAAGTCTAACCAGAACCAGGAATTAAACGCATGTTTTAAGTGAGACTTCTCAGTAACTAAATCAATGCATTAAGAGCATCCTTATCAGTGGAGTTTTTTCACGGTAATTGAGGAGTTTTTGTAAGTGTGATTAGGAAAGAAAAAATGGGAGTGGAGAAAACAAATTTAAAACAAATCAAATTTAAAAAAATAATAATAATAAAAATAATAAAGAATGTGGTCAAGCGCGCCTGCTGTGCGCATAACGCGCACAACAGCACATGAGCATTAAATTAAAATGTCAAAAAACACTGTTTCATGGACCTTGTTTAGCATATGATCTCTTCCCTCTCTCTCTCCTATTCTCTCTCTTAACACATGGCATCTCCTCTGACATAAACCAACCAATATCTATTGGTGGTGATGCTCTAATGCCCTACAGATTGAACACTCACCCCACAGCCCACCCCCAATGCCTTTTACCCCATTTCTGCATGCGTAAACCGCCCAAAGGTAGCACCTCTACAAAGTTAGCTAGTCGTACTCCCAACACAGATAACTCCGTATTCATGCTCGCTCAATATTTTGTCAAACTTTTTAGAGTTGTATAATCATTTTTTTAACCAAGTTCTAAAACCCAGAGCACAATAATAGCTAGTAGGAAATCCAATATCTGCACTATCTGCAGGGCCGATTTTTTATCTATCCGTCAGGTTCTGATATACATACAGACAAAATGCAAGTTGGAGTTGAAATAGGTATGGATCCCTTTATGGGTTTAGGAACTTTGCACATTAAAAGCACGCAGCAGGTACCATATTATGTTCAAATACAAAATCTGCTCATTCCCAACTTGGGAGAATTACACTGGAAAACAAAATATTCCATTGGCTGTTTACAAAGAAACAACTCTAGCATAGCACATCAAGTACAAGGTCGCATCATACTACATTTCTGTAACATGTATTTACATCTTTAGAAGTAACTAAAACACATTTTCCTTCAGATACCGTATTCCAGCTAAATATAAAGTCTAGAGATACAAGTGAAGTGAGAAATTCAAAGTGGACTAAGAAAATGTATCTTCTCGATCCGCCTCTGCAGTCTCACCTTCCTCCATGTTGCTGAACTCTAGGAAATGAGTTGGCCTGTGATCTTCATTATAGTATTCCCGTGGGGTGCCTAATTTTACCCCATACTTCATGCTAACTGTGTGTTTCACCCCCATGAAGTTGTAATTCCATGGACCATTGTCTGGAATCTGTGACAAATTCCAAAACCAGTGTAAAGTTTTGATGTATACAAAATCTTCCTTGGAAGGAAATAATAATTGCATAAGACAAATGTAGTTCGGTCACGAAGGACATAAACATACCATGTAGAAACCAAGGAAACGGTCACTCAGAAGCATCTGGACCTTCTCATAATGGGTTGGTAAGTAACCATGAGGGTTACTTCCTGTGTCCTTGTTAGCACGGCCCCACTCGTATCCTGTAGGCGTCAACTTGTAAGCAGTTAATGAGCATGATCCAGGGGTAAAACTGCATGTCAAAATGATACACTTCTCTCCATCCCATTGCTTGTTGTTCTCTAGAATCCTTGCATGAGAAGTGACATCCTACAGTGCAATAAATTGTTTAGAAGATGATATGAAAAGAAGAACAATCCTAGGAATAAAACTCTTTGCAGAATCCACTGACTCATGAAAAATAGAATTGGTAATGGGAAGTATTACTTGTGGTGATAATTGTGGAAGTTCATTCGGTTGAGTGTGCATCCATCCCAAAGGCTCCAAATCAGTCAAGAAGTCATGATCTGGAAGAGCAGACGGTAGATGCACTTGCTGATGTGTCCCCCACTGTGGTGGCATGGCAATACATCGAATTTCCTTCACCTGGGGATTATCTGGAGGACTTATACCATACAAATATCCAGCAATTTGTGTTCGGAGATCAGCAATACATATGAACTTCTTCAAAATATTTTTTGGCATAATGTACGTATAGCCAGTTTCCTGCATACAATAGTTGATACATAAACTTAACAAAACATTTTTTTCCAAATTATAGCAACACATTAATCAGACAAAAAGTAAGACAAACATTACACTAGTGTAACAGAAAAAAATTTTTGTTATCAAATCAACAAGATTACCTTTATGTCCTCTGAATTCACATAAATATGATTCACTCGGAGATAAAGGTTTGTGGCAGAAATTGCTCTGACACGCCAATCAGTTTTAGAGGCATAGTTAGACTGCTCATAAGGACTTGTTGTAGTGACAATTAATTCATCCCCATGGACATTGGTGGTCCTTGTGGTGACTGCTGTCAGCTGAGTGTTATCCTTTGCCTGCAAAGAAATATCATAACATTAGCAATTAGGCAAGTGTCAAACAGAAATACAGAATATAGTAAAGCAGCCCAGTTTGTCCAAACCCACACACCTGTTTCTCAATCTCTGCAATCTGTTGTCGCTGCTGTGAAGGGGGAGTAATCTCAGCTCCAAGTATTATATCACGGATCTCAGACTGAGTCAATGCCGATGTGTTAACATTGTTCTTCTTTGCATAGTCAGAAAGTATGAGGTCTCTGAGAGCAACCTCAACCTGCAATCATTATAATTTCATATCATGACAACAGTGAGTCAGACCATGTAGGCTTAAAAAAATGGGCTAATATGCCAGACATCACACAAAAAGAGCAATGGATGCATAAAAGTCAGCATTGAAAAACCAACCTTCATCCACTGGTCATCAGTAAGAGAAGGCCAGATATGGTGTGGCTCAGTGACAATTGACTTGTCAGGCTTGAGTAACATCTTAGCCTTTTCATTGTTTACATGAAGTGCACGTAAGATGAGGATAAGTCTGGAGAATGCCGTGTAGGAGGAGATGCTTTTCAACCAATCATCATATATATTGAACAAAACCATTTGTGGTTCTGTAGCTTTTAGTATCAGATCACCAAACTTCTCAATCTTAAGACAAGCCTGGAAGGGTAGCTGTAACTCACTTCCTTTGATAACAATATTAGGAAAATCAAGCAAGTGAACCTCCAATGGATCAAGCATTCCTTTACGAGTCACAATAATTTGTTTTGGTTGTTCCTCAACAGGTAAAGAACGCACCAAAGCAGCCACTTCTTCAGCTGTTTTCCACTTGGCAAGCTGCCCCAACCGCTTTTGTCCTGCCCAAACACTTGTGTGAATGACCTGCAAAACCAAGGTATATTAATGCCATGCCTAGACAGGGAATAAACAATCACAGCTCAAAATGCAAACCTTAAGAAACAATTGCCCTGTCCTTGGGTTAAAAATGAATATTGCTCCATTAATAGGTTTTGTGGTTAAATTCCCTTCAAAGGTCTTGTGAATAGTCACACGATACACATTTGTGTCATCAACAAACCAAATTATCTGATTGCTGAATATTTCTCCATAGTTCTGGGATGATAGATATGGCTCTGTAGGCTCTGAAGAATATAACTGCAACCCTTTCCTTATCCGTTCCCTCAGAACATATAGCGCAGGATTTGACTGCATAATGCAACACATATAAGCTTAGCAATTACTGTCATATTTGAAATAAAGCTGTAAATGAGAAGAATTCAAATCACGGGCACCTTCATAATCTTGTTCATCGCTTGAGCCAATAATGGCTTTGATCCAGGGAACCAGTTTCCAAATGCAGAATGCAGGTTGTAAGCAAGGTCAAGTCCAATCATTACACCTGCATAGGAACCAAATAGCATTCATATGTGCCTTAACACACTGAAATGAAAATAAAGATTGCTCAAATATACAAATGGTTTACCAGTTGGTGATGGATAAATAGACATATTGTCTGTTGTGTAATCCATAAACTTCGCCCGGGTGTATCGTTCAATGTCATGAGAATCATAGTCACCCCATCTAAGCTGCACATCAATCCAGTATTTATTACTTGCCTTTTGGTCAAAGACATCCTTTGATTCAGCCACAAGACTAGGTTTTGACATTGGCCACCTATGCGCAGCAAATAGAAGAATGTCAGCACAAGAGCTATTCATTTTGTAGCTCTTCCTGGGGTGAATTGTTTCCTTCTGCACAGTTTCAATTTCCAATGCATCTAACTCCTGATCTAGAACCTGGCAAAGATCCATGACCACACTTTCATGGATCTTCTGCCACAAGTGAGCACGGAATATCTGAATCAATGAGATCTTTAGAGTTGGTATCTTTCCGTGCATGAAAATCCCAGTCAAATCCAGCTGCACTTGGAAACCAACATAAACATTGGCACGATTAATTGTAGGTGACCACCAGAGTGTGAACCTACGGTTAGGGATTTGGTTAAGCCCAGATCTCTGTGCATTTGTCAGTTTCTTATATTTCATGGACTCTTCGAAACCTGAAGCCTTCTCCCAAAAAAGACCCTCCCATGTCGGAAAGCTGAAAAATCAATCAAAAGTCAATCATAGAAGAAAACATCCAAAAACAAATGTCATAAGAACATGGATTTTCTCTAGTGTGTTTGCTTAGGTATCTTTTTTTGCTTGTGAGGGGATCAGTTGGATTGAGGGGTGATAATTGTGATGGTAAAGGAAGAGGAGTACATACTATGTTCCTTTAAATAGCGTATGCTCAAGAATTCCTTCAACTCCTCCAAGAGCTTGAATTACATCTGTTCGATAGTTGTTCAGGTTCCAAAGCTTTCCATCATGTCTCTGATGTGTCCACCAGAAAGGATTCTGTTTAAGAACTTGGTACTGTTTAAAATCAGTCCGTACCCTCCATCCTTTGTCATATGCAAGGGTATGACGATCCTTTTGGAACAAAGTATTTATTCGAGGTATCCCACGGTCCCAAGAATCCTACAAACCAAATTGGCAGAGTAAATGAGGCAGCTTACAAAAGAGTCAAGAACATAAAACAATGAAAAGTTGGAATATTTCAGGAAAAAAAAAAAAAAACAAAGTCAAAAATGAAAATTCATACTCCGTATTGAACACCTTCTGCTCCCTCAGTGATTAAAGAAAAGATAAATCCACAATAACTTCATAAATAAACTAATGTTTGAATTAACCAGAAAGTGGAGAGGAAACTAAATTGATATTATTAGCACTCACTTCCAGATCTTCAAGTGTCAAACGCCTATTCTGTGCCTGAGCTTCCTGCCTCTTCAATGCATACTCAGCCCAAACTCTCTGTGAATCAATAAATTCACTCTCCCATGGCTGCCAGAGACTCACAAAAAGTTATTACAGAAGCAATTAATATTTAGTCATAAGAATTGAGATTACATGCATGAGAATCACAGGTATACCTGTATGTATCTGTAAAGATTTGGAATCAACTGGTCTTCTTCGTGACTCATCCCACTCCTGAAATGGGTCACACCAACATCTGTTTGCTGACTATACCGAAGATCACTCTGAGGGATCAAAATGTGACCCATTGATAACATGCCCAGTCCCCCAATTTCCTTCGGTGTATAGAAGATTACAGGAGGGAACCTTTAGGTGTCAAAAAGTAAAGTATTTTCATTAGCCAGTTCTCTTAATCCATAAGATATTTATGTACGATTTGAAATTTGATGCAAACATTGTTCAATAAAGATGTATTCCCTTTAAGCTAACACTTCAGTAGCTAAGGAATAAGGATTGTCATTAATCTCAATAATCATGTACTATAATTTATTAGGAGAACAGCAAAATTGCTAAATTTAAGATAAACAGATAGAGAAAAGTGCTGCAAACAAAAAATTAAACAAAGTAGAGATACGTCCAGATACCTGCTGGGCATTTTTGAATTCAACCCTATCTTGATACGAGTTTGTATCTTATTTTCACATTTGACCAGAAGATCCAGTAGTTCCTGAGTGTGCACTGTTGCTTCACGGAAATATGTCATGAGGCCTGTCAACAAGGAAATAAAATCATTCAGTTAAAAATGAAATCAAGTCAAAAGATCAAGCATGCAAAGGTAGAAATTTGAACCCATAAACCATTATCTTTACCTATAAGTGCTGTATTCCACTTGTTAACAATCTTTGTAAATGTTGTAGAGCCAGAAGACATGAGGATCTGCCTCACACGATTCTCAAACACCTTCATATGCTCATCATCCACCCGCAAAAAGGCAACAGCTGTCCTTTCCTTCGTCTGCTCGTTCTGTAGATTCCATACTCCATCCCTCGTATTGCTGAATGCCTCCTGAGTCATTCTTATCTTTGGCAGTATTCTAACTTCAAATCCACACCTGCACAATCATATTTCACATGAAGGCAATGTCAAATCTATTAGGCACAACATAAAAGCAAGGCTTATTTAACCATCCCTGAATCTCCTGTGATCTATAGTCAATCAAGACACTTAAACAAAGAACATAGAAAGATACGCATCTATTTTAGCAGATCATTGAGCAATTGGAAGCAGAATGGAGGTTCAAGGAATAAGAGAATAAATAAATCTTCTACCCCATCCCTCCTGGTATATAGGACAATGAAAGAGATCTAACAGCAGCATTCTAAAGAACAAAAAAAGTAATGTGCTGATTGAATAACCAAAATTCTAACAAGTTGTTTACAAGACGCAAGAATGAGAATGTTGCCCCCATAAGTAACAGATAGAGATAACAGATAATGAAAAAGTCTAATTAGATGCACATTGAGCATCCTAAAATAGTAATCAAAGCAAATAAGAAAACACCCTAAACAATAAATGAATTTATGTGTGACTAAAGAATATACATACATGCTGAAAAGCAGGTTGGGATTATCTTTACTGTATACAGAGACAAAACTGTTCTCCCACTCCAACGTGGTGATGCTTCTTGGTAGTCGGTTCTTCATGTCCCAGAAGACACTTCTCCCTAGATTGACTGAAATAATCAAACATAAAATAATCAGCTTCAGACGGAAACTCAATATAACCAAAAGATACTTGGGAATCTTGATTGAAGAATAATGGATTATAAGGTACCATCATGTTTCATGAGCCTCATCCGTGCGTCTCTTGGCCAGCATTTCTTGTTGTTATAACCAACCATATTTTCATTATTAGGATCAGGATGCTCAGTAAGGTACCGTTGGATAAGATCCCGTGCCTCTTCATGGGTGAAGCGAAATAATATGTGCACCTTGTCAATGTATCTAGAGTACAAACGGATGGGATGCCGTTTCTCAACTCTAGTATCATTGTAAGTAATGAACTCATTAGGCATCTGTGGTGGACCAGCAATTTCACTAGCTCGAGTCAAACCCAAAAGCAAAAGATCCAGCACAAGCCCATAATACTGAACAACAAAAGATGCAAACTGGAGACCACGTATTAGCCCATATGAGTTTGTGTGGCTCATGTCTTTATAAGACAACACAACATTGTTCTTTGCAGTGACATAATCAGCAATATTATGGTCCAGTACCAGCCGGAGAAGCCTGCGGAAGTAGTGTGAAAATAAGGATCAAAAGATTTCAGCACTTAGGTCTAATCAGCAATAAACAGTATATCAATGCTCACCTGTTCAGCATGGTCAAATCAATTTTCTCAAAAAATTTCTCAAATTTAGTTTGAAGCATGACAACACATTGCCCTTCGCTAGTATCCCATATTTCCTGCAAGTTGTTAATGCCCTGGCACCATTTGTAGACTAGTAGTGGTGGTGGCTCTGAATCAGCAGGTTTAATCCAATTTGGAAACAGATGACGCTTATCACCCTCATACCATAGGTATTGGTCAAGATATGCATCAGTAATCTTCTCCAGTGGCTCAATCTCATAGACTGGAATAAGGTAACTATACAAGTCCATGAACTCAATGCCAACCTAGAAAATGCATACAGAAGATAGTTATTAGTTTAAAGGTAAAAACAACTTAAGTTAAAATAAAAAACATAAAAAGAAAACCCCTTCCTTAACTACAGCCATACTGAAAAATACTGTCAAGTTAATTTGTTAATTACTTCTTTGAAGGCACGCTGGGTGAGAAGATGACGCTTAATCCTTGACAATGCCTCATGTGGATTATCATAAGCTTGCTCAATGAGACCCAACTCTTCCCTTTGCTGCTGATTTAGCCTTACAGCAACACTGTAAGATTCTTTCAGTCTCTCAAGAGCGAGAATAAGAAGTTTCGTATCATGCTTATAAGACAATGGTGGGAATGGAATAGGAGAAAATTTCCTAGACTCCAACCAATGTACAGTAGTGGTATATATAGCCACTGCTTCTTCTGGCGTGACATATGGACCATCCTTCAGGTAGTTATGTTGCCGTTCCTGATACAATGATAAAAGCTATTTACCACAAATCCTCTTGTATATGCATTTCAAAAATGTAAAACAAAATGTGTAAAAGATATTAGCTGCAAAAACTGTTGAAGGACATAAAAACAATCTTAACCTGTTCTGCCTTCAACCAAAGGCGAGTCAATCTCCCAAGATTTTTTCGACAAACTGTCTTGTCAACAGTTGCACCTCTTCTAATACGCTCCCGATTATAGTGGGCAACATTTGTCCACCAATCAGCCTTTGACTTCACATAACGAAGAATCATGTTCTCAATTGGAACTGGTAAACCAGGCACCTAAAGGAACCAAGAAGGCACACATGGTTAAAACCTAAAACATGAATTTGTATCTATAATTAATTAATTATTCCATCACACAGACTAATCTAGATAACTCAAAAGCCGCACCTTCCAAGGGATATTTGCTTTCCAACAACGCCAAGCCTCACTTAGATGCTGCAAGATGGTTCTTGCTTTGTTTTGCTTGATACCCTCTGAAAATATATAAAATTATAAACACCACCAAAATAACAAGCAAGAATGGAATGATTAAAACCCAACACAAGGAAAGAGGGGGGTGGGGGTTCACACCTGGCATAGCATCAAGCACATCATGCATAACTGCAGCACGAAGCTCTAAGTCAAAGTGACTTTCCACACGCTGTTTTGTAACAGTTTTAGCCACTCCCTTAGAATGTCGTCCCTCAAATTGCCTTGCAAGTAGATTTCCAAGCCATCGCTCCAAAAGAGGCACTATGCCACGTAGAAAGAACAACCACACTCTCCACATTGGTGCCCAGAAACCACAACCAGGTCCCTTTCCAACCGGCCCAGTGTTAAATCGGTAATAAATCAAATGCTTCAAATCTTTGCACATCCTGATCTGTCTCATAAGCCGGTACTTGTACCGATACATACCCGTCAATTGGCCAACATGTGAAAATATATACTGCAAGCCATCTGCCAACTGAAATGCATCTACATTCCCCAAACGAAACTGGACATTTGCATCAACAACTAGCTTTGTCAAACGCAGAATTTCTCGACAAAGATGGAAAGCATTACCAAAGCGTGATTTCTTACGTTCCTTGGTTGTAAGTGTCTTTACTGGCTTCAAATTGAAATTATAATCAAGGTGAAGATAGTTCAGATTCTTCCTGTGAATCAGGAGATTCAACATATTGTATCCCTGCTTACAAACTTGAAGACCAGCTTCAGCCCAATCCAGTTCTGTAGTTTGGAAAAATTTTGTAGCCTGAAGAGAACGGAACAGGTGCTTCTTCTTCTGAGCCTTAGGCGGTCTATGATGCAGTTCATTCAGCACAAAACATTTCAACAATTTCTGATAACTGACACGGACCTTGACAGGATAAGATGGAGGGCTGCACAAATGTAAGATCACAAGTTAAGAAGGAATAACTAAATCTGTGTCCTAACAACATCTAAGAACACACATGAAATAAAAGACCAGGCCCTACCAATGCTCCTTGTACCACTCTGACACTAGGGGTATATCTTCAGCCCGCCGTGTGCGGCCAGATCTCATATTAAATGGGCGTGGGGCAAACAGTAGCGATATACCAGCTGCAGTAGTATCTGTATATATTTGAGTGTCTTTGAGCAATGGTTCAACGCCCTCAGGTAATTCAAAATCATCATCATCATCCTCATGAATTCTCTTCTCTTTCTTCTCCTTAGATGTTATCGGATGGATCAGAGGATCATAATAAAAAGCGGGCAGATCAGGATCCTCAGTTTTTATATACATAATCATAGGAGTGTGATATACACCAAGCTTCACTTTCCTTGGCCTGTTATTGTAGAGATGAGGGAATGCAATTCTGTATTCTGTCCTGAGAGGTGACCTAATGATCAATTTATTGATGTCATTAAATTCATTCCAATCTTCATCTCCTTTCTCCATGTCACGATACAAAGGTTCAAACTTGGGGCCACCTGCAAAGGAGCCATTGAGAAAAAAATTCTACAAATATCTAAAATATACTTTAGAATCACAGTACATGTTTGTACAAAATGGGAAAGAACTCGGTAAGCATTCCAAAAAAAGGTGTAGGACAAGGAGAAAAAAGGAGAAGCAGAAGAGCAAATAATGGAGGCTTTACCAGGAATGCACATGTTGAGTGCCTTAGCCGTGAAAAAGGATTCCATATCGAACAAATAAAAATAATTGTGATCAGTTAAATCAGAAAGCAGCTGCCCAGCTAAACGGTGAAGCGTTGCCATAATTGGAAGAGAAAGGTGCCACCTTCGGTAACTAGGACCATTGATAAGCTTTGTTTTCACCAGAGGTTTATGATCATAAAACCAGTTATACACAGCAGAATCTTCTTCTTCCTCCAACTCCAATTGAATTGGTTCCAAAGGATCAACATCTAAAAGATTGTCAGCGTAGTCAAGTGGAGGCTCCTCATCATCAAAAGGAGGAAAGCGCATTCTCTTGAAATGCCTCCGATCTCTCTTTTCTCGTCGCATCATAATCCACATTGTACCCCACTGCAAGATTTCATAAGCATCAATAAATAAATTCACTGTGATCATAATAAATTGTCCACTTGCTAAGGAGGACCAAAAGTTAGGCAAAATCAAGTGCATATATAAGCATATTTATTCAGCAGGATAAAGTTGCAAACCTGTGCTAGATAGATTGGCTCAACAACCCATGGTATCTCATTAACAAATGTGATAGCACCAGTAATGTGATACAGAATTTTCACTTCACGAACCTACAAAGACAATAGTATTTAAGAGTTAACTCAAGGTAAGTAAAACAAATGAGGATTTCCACATTGAAGCCTATATTTAAACAAAATTGCAGAAGACAACGAGAAGAAAAGAGGAACATACTTGTTCCCAAGGCATAGGCATGTTCTCAAGGAGCTTGTAAACAGCATGTGGAACAAATTTAAGTGCTCCAAGGTACACCCGTTTATCATGGCGATATTTTTTGGAAGACATATCCCCATGGTCCCTGCACAATTTTTAAAAATTAAAAATAATAATACAAGAACTCAATAGCTGTTCTCACTCCTTTCTGTTTCTTTATTAGAGGAAGAACAGTGTGTGCATTGATGAAGAACCATAATAACAGCACCAAATATATAGTAGAGAAGTTATGACCTTACAGAGGTGATTTTGATCATATCCCACAAAGATGAAAAAGATTAACAACATATGCAACTAGATCATATCAATCTTCCCCTTAGTAGCCCTCTGTGATATTTTGAATTGAGGTTCCTTTATTCAATTGGAGGTATAATTGTGTAAATTAAAGATATACTAGCATCTCCAGTCAGCTGCTCTTTCAGTTATGACTTTCTAATGTCAAGTGTAGTTTGCATCCTCCTAGCAGCATGTAAATCGTATATAAATGTAACTCCATGTGGTTTAAAAGCACTCAGAACAAACAAGTCCCAGTGGAGCTTTTCAACTTTCAGAGCTCAAGTAAGCTTAAAATTGATTAACTAAATCTAATCCCTCACCAATTTGATAACCCCAATAACGATCTATCAGGGCTTTTCCATCGTAAGTTCGAAAGTAGATACATAAAGGAAACCATACTTCAGCAATGGAGAGAATACTTACCGAATAATCTTCCTAACATGCTCAGGAGGCATATCCTCTTTCTGCGTCTCCACGAAACCAAACTTTCTTTTGTCACTGTATCTCTTAGAATTCAGCTGCATCCATTTCCTAGCTTTCTCTTCGAGCTGAGCCTCAGTCGGCAGAACAGTATACGAAGGCGGCGGAGGCGGGCCTCCGCTACTAGAAGGTCCTGCTCCGGTAGTCCCCGGAGGCATTATTGGCGGAAGTCCGCCAGCAGTGCCTGGTGGAGGCGGCGGTACTCCTCCACCGACTGCCCCGGCGGTTCCAGGCGGCGCGTTGCTGTTCCACATCTCTTGGTTCCACATACCTACTGTACAAATTCACAAAACCCTAACGATTGCAGGCAGATACGTTGGAGGAGAAATGGAGATGTGCAGAGAGGGAGAGGGAAAGCAGTGCAGCACTCACTTCTCTCGATCGAGGAGAGAGTGAATTAGTGAAATGGGTTTGGATAGACCCTAGCCCTTCTTTTCAAACAGGGCCGTCAAGGCGGTTCAGCTGGCCGACTTATTGGTATGTGGGCTTGCGCTAGATCTGGTGTTCTTAATAGCGCTTGGTCATTGTAACACAGCGGCCCAACTGGATGTCTCATTTCGTTTTTCTTTTTCTTATTTTCACTTTCTTTTTAAAAACAAAACAAACATAACATAACGTTTAATTAAAAGGTATGTTTGGAAACCCGAAAATTTGATTTTTGAAAATCATTTTTTGAATTTTCACTAGTTAATTTGGCAGAAAATGACTTCCGTCAAAGTTTGGCAGAAGTCATTTTCCGCAGCAATACAAAGCCCACGAACAACACCCACAACCTTGGTTTCCAGTAGAAACCATTGGTCTGGTTTCCGCGCCGGAAACTATGTTTGTTTGTTTTTTAACAAATAATATTATTACAAATATTTGTATATTCTAAATAAAATATTTAAAATGTATAATTATATAAATCTACCAATTTTTCAGATAATGAAGAAAACACGATAAGAAAGTTTTATGTTGTGCAACCAAACACGGTAAATGAAAATATTTTCTAAAAAATGACTCATTTTTCAGAAGTCATTTTCATGCTTTTCAAACGGACCCTAATATCATTAAGAAGTACATCAATCATGAAAACAATATGGAAAGTCCTCTGATCCTTACTATCGACTATGAACCAACCTTTCCTAACTAACAAGTGACAGCCTTGTTCGAGAACTGTTTAGCAAACACAAAGCTAATAATATGAAATTCATCAACTATTTTCATAATGTCATCAACAATATGATCAAAGGAAGAATTATAATTTAAACTACTCACTTTCATTATTGAACCCATATAAGTTAATAAAAAGTCCCAATGTAATAATTAAATAGTGATTTTAGTAATATATATATATATATATATATATATATATATATACACACACACACAATACGGAATAGAGCTTTCAATTCATATCATATTTGCCAAGTTGAACCCGTTTAGCTAGCTTATAGATTGGTTAGGGCGGCATGTTTCGGCCCAATTCTATAGCTCGCGGGTAACCCATTTAGCCCGCATTAATAAATTTTATTTAAACTTATTTTATAATTTAATTGTTTTAGTATTTATAAATTTTTTGCATTTAAAAGAAAATTGAACCCCTAACCTCTTAATATAATTACTCTAATCACAAGTTCACAACCAAGTAGCTTAATAATACTTATTGTATATATATTGTATAATTATTATATATTTCAATAAATCATTTTCAAACATTATATATTTTATAATTTATAATTACAAACGTTATGTTGCAAATTATATATTTGTATGATGATTCATGATCATGTAATTGAATTATTGGTAGATATTTAATGAATTGGCATGATATATATAAACATATAAATAATTATAAATTAATTTTTATATAGTTATGTTTACACGCATTCATTATATAATTAATTATATCTACTATACTAATAAGAGCCAAAGAGAGTTAGGCCTTAAATGGGTAGAAAAAACGGCGGTCAAATTATTTAATCAAGTGGATGGTTCAGATAAATTACTTAATCAAATAGATGGTTAAGATAATTCAGATTAATATTATTAATAGAGATTACCTAATTTAACCTTACTTTTATGATTATCCGTTAAGTTTTCCGTTAAATATTCTCTTCTCCGTTAACTTTTAACTTACCCATTAATTTCTATAAGAAATGTCTTAGGTTAGAACCTCATCTCAATCAAATTTCACATAATTAAGTTTCTCACTCTATTTTACTCTTATTAAATTAAATAAATTAGTAGCTACAACAAAAAATGATACATACGTATTTCTTTAATTTAGAATTATGTGTCTACAATACATTTATTTGAAAAATTTATTCATTATCAAAAAATAAAATTAAATAAGAGAAATAATTTCATTAGTTATATTGTCTTTATTTTCTCTCATGCAAAGATTCTTTACATTCAAATTTATCAATTGATATTCATTACATTGTCCATTATTTTATTTTTACAATATCTTGTAATTAAATTTCAAAGTTATAGTACAAAATAATGTTATATATTTATTTACCAAGTATTTTATTAATACTATAAAAAAATTTAAAATAATTTGAAGCTAATTATATTAATTACTTGGGGATTGGTTGACAAAGAGAGTACTCAAATAATAACCCAACAAATTGAATCGGAATCACTCTATTTTACTCTTATTCAATTAAATAAATTAGTAGTTACACAAAAAAAATGATACATATGTATTTCTTTAATACCATGAAAAAAAATAAAAAATAATAGTTTGAAACCAATCATATTAACTACTTAGGGGACTTGTTGACAATGAAAGTACTCAAATAATCCATTACCCAGCAAATTGAAGTGAGAAACTACCTTTTAATATCTTTAGAATACATAATATTTTAAAATTTCAAATTTTTATTAATTTATTTAATCTTTTTTTCTTAAACTAGGGATTTCTTTATCCATAATAACTCATTCAACAATAATGGTTAAACCAAATAAACCCCAAGCAGAACACCTAAAGGAAATTAAAGTCCGATCCATAACTCCTATATCATAATCTCATTGCATGACGTCGTTGTCATCTATGCTACCAATAATAACCGAATTGCAAATAACACACTACTAATAAAAAGGAAAAGAACAAATAGTAAAAATGAAGACAATGACAATGTTACTCAAAAGAGAATTAAGAACACTTAGAAAAATTCAAATTAAAAGTAGTATTTATTTAGACTATCGGTTTTACAAGGTTGCAAACATTTATTTTAGTAATAATTATAATGAATTTTCTATATTATCTTGGATTCATATACTTTAAGTTAGATATTTAAATAAAAAAATTCGACACCCAATTACCCATGTATAAACTTTTCTTATATAATCTTGCATTGATATACTTTCAAATATTTATTTAAATATAAACATTGGGCATTAACCCATTCGCGTAATGCGCGTATAAAACTAGTATTTATATAAATATTAATATAATTATATAGTTAACATAAAGTTTATCTACTGTATAAAATATAAATATATATTTTATAAATTTTACAACTTAATAGAGAGTTAACTATACACACACTTCATCATATTTCATATGAGTTATATATTATATTTACTCCCTATTTTTACTATGTCACTTTTATTAAATGACGTGACAATGAATGATTAATTATCTTCATATTATTAGTCTCAAGAAAATTGACAATAGCAATATTTTATGAGAAAGAATAAAAGTTGGGAGTATAATTTAAAAGTACAAAAAATATTTTGTATTTCATATTGATCCGACTGCCTCAACCGTTTCATACAAGTGTCACTCAAAAGAAAAATACTACTTGGATTCTCAAATTATATTCTCTGCTTTTACTTTCCCATACACAAATTTGATGTTGACACTTTTCTTAGAACCCATAAGATGAATGATAACTTATCATATCTTACCAGAGAATAAATGTAATGACTAGAAAATAAGAGTACATGTAATAGAACTCCATTAAAAACCCATCCCCTAAAAAATGTAGTACGGTAATTCCAAAGGCCATAACGGTCACTGGGCACGCTGGTTTTAAAAGACTCAACCGAAGTCCGAAACACTTCGCACCAAGTGCCTTGTGCAACCGCCTCTTTCTTCTTCACTCAACCGATCGATATGGTCTATAGATAGATCCGTCTGTTAAGGATTTCAGCCACGTTTACATCTCCTCGTAATCTTCTGCTTTCTCCTCTCCTCTTTCTTCTCCATATATTCACGCTCCAGAATCCAGATAGCAAGCTACAACAAGCAAGCTAGGTTCATTGTTTTTTGTTTTGCGCATTATTCTGTGAATACATTGTGAAGATGATGTCGAGCGTTGAGTACCAGAATCGGGGCGGTTTTAGAGTTTGGGCGCCATTTTCGCTCAACAATGCGTTTATCATTCGGAGCGCCCGCTACCAGAAGCTCCCTGAACAGCCGCTCCAGCTCTCTGTTCTCAAATTGGATGGCTCTTCCTTTTGTAAAAACTCATTTCATTTTTCTCATATTTCTCTCCATCTTTGTTGAGTTTTTTTTTTTCTGCTAATGTAGTCGATTTGTATATTCCGGTTGCTGGTGCAGGTGTTAATGTTGCGAGGAATGCTACAGTGGCGGAACTGAAACTGGCTATTCAGCGAGTTTTCGACGTTTCGTGCGAGGGTGAAGGCAAAGTTTTGTGGTATAAACGAAAGCTAATGATTTCAATTTTGTTGTGAAATAGCATCCGGTGGATAGATGTGGCATTATAAGCTTGTTAATGGTGCAGATGACAATTATGTAGCATCCACAGTTTGTTATTGCAATTATTTGGAAGGTCTCAAAACTGATTTCTTTTTCTTCCTTGTTAGGGATTAAAATTTTAGATAGAAATTAATTGATGTCCTGTTTTGAAAATTGGATTTGTTAGCATAATCAAGGCCTTAGATGCTGTGGTCTGGATGTGTTGCTTCATTATATAACCATTAGTAATTGAACTTTCTGATGGGAATTTCCACTTTCTAAATTCTGAATCTAGAGGTTCAGTTTAGTGCCTTCATCATTAAGGAGGATGAACTTTAATGAAAATGGTGTAAATACCAAAAATGAACATTTCGGTTTCCTATGAAAATGGAGGTGCAGAAGTGGGTGGCTAGTTCTCAATGTTGTAGTGTTGACATGGCAGGTCACTTGTATGGAGTCACTTCTGTTTATGCTATGAATCCCAGAAGCTTACAAATGACAAGGCTTGTATTCGAAACTTTGGAATCAGAGATGGTGATCAGGTTAGAGCAATAATGTTGAGCTTCTTGTGTTGTCTTCTACATTAGCATTAATTGACATTGAGACAAATCTGGTCTTTTGTAGTTTTAGTTTACTTCATCTTTGCATTGCCATTTATAGTTGAACAAGCAAGATTTTTAGTATACGAAACATCACTAGTTGGAGATACATACACATGCGTCACTGACACAGGCAGCAAATATATTGAAAAATCTGTTGTATGTTATTGCTTCTGTGGTTATTCAGGATCAAGAACTAATGACTTTCATCTAGAAGAAAATGGATTGATTTGTAAATTTATGCTCTCCCAATCTATTGCATGTTGTTCACAATTTTGAAGTCTGTTCTAATGAACAAGTGAAGTAACAACTACAGTTTGTATCTGAAAACTTTTTTGCCTCCATATGCTAATTGTGCTGGATTGTTATAAAACACCTAGTAATGTATTACCTTATCATTATGCAGTATGTAGGAAAAGCCAAATAGAGGGGAAACAGATGAGTGATGTTTTCTTTATGATCTCGTACAAATTTTGGAATCATATGAGTCAATGTTATTATCTCCTTGGAGACTGCATCAATTTCTAGGTTTGGCTTGCACATAGTATGGACTAATAAGGAACAGATATAGGTTTAGTAGGGCGATGTATATGGTGGCTCTCCTTGCTTTTAGTTGCATCGTCATTTTTATTTTTCTCCTGTGCCTTTCCTAACTATATTATTTCTGGAACTTATTGAACCTTTTCTCTTCGACCTCCTCCTTCTTCTTCTTGGAACTTGCAGGTTCAATTTGTGCGACAGATGATGATTGAAACAGCCGAATATGAAACAGCTAAACAATCCCAAAGTGAGAGCAATCACCCTGACAAATACTCAGTGTAAGATCAGAGCTTATATATTCCAGATGGCACACGTTGAATACTGCAGCATATGCATGAGATTCTGAATCTGGATTTTAACAAGCATTTGCAAGTAGCATGGCTTAATGAATTCTTCAATTCAGGATCAATATCTGTGAAGCTGATGAAAATGATAGTGCCTGTCCTAGCAATCAACAAACTACTTATTTTGAGATTGAGGAAGAGAAGCGGGAGGAGGAGGCAATATCTAATTCTGAGTTCAATTTGGCTCAGTTTGTGAAAGGATGGTTAGCACATCCAAAATTTTGGTATTCAAAAGGCAAAGGATTGCGAGAAAGCAACCGCCCTTCAATGTTTCCCTTTCACTGCGTTAGATCTTGAGGATTCTGAAACCGGTAGTAGTAATTGGTGGAATTATCATCTTCTAACACAGCATGACAGCTGTGCAGTGCCAATGAATATCATTTGTGCACACATTTAGATTGCAGCATTCTGAGTAGTTCAGTATCGGGTGGAATTAGCATCTTATAAACACAGCTTCACAGCTGTGGAGTGCCAATGAATATCATTTGTGCACACATTTAGATTGCAGCATTCTTAGTAGTTGAATTTAAATAAAATTCATGTAATGGGATGAACATGCGAGTTCAAGATGTATCGATATCCCAGCTGCATCCTCTCTCTACTCTTGAACCTTAATGTCATGCTTATTTAGATGAATATGATTTCTGCCTTGTTGTCATTATTCTTTAGTACATAAAAGAGGAGTAACTATTCTGATATCTTATATTAAGCAATTAGGGGACTTGATAAAAAGAGAAATATTTGATGCAATAATAATACATAACTTTATACACTAACACTAGCAGCTTGTCCTCAAGAATTGAATTGTGGAAATTGAGGCATTTATCTTTCAAATGTGAGTAGTCCTCCAATTATTTTCTTCAATTATGAGACATGGTGGTAGAAGTTGCATTACGTAAGCTAACTGCCTATAATCCTTTCAAGTTTTTTTTTTTTTTTTTTTTATTGGAACCAAGGCTAACCATCTTCTCTTAATACACTGATATCTGTCTGCAGGCCTGGAGTTTGAGAAAAACCCAAAATGCCTACTTCAAATTCCCAGGTTTGTTTTGATCTGAACACTGCTTTTATCATATTCTGAGCCTGAAAATTTGCAATCATGTTCTGCCTTGCTTGTAACCATTTAATAGATGCTAAATAAAGGTTCATTTAGGCGCGTAGCAGCAGGCCAGCAGCAGTGAGAGAATATTGTGGAAGAGAGTATTGATATTATGTGCTAAAAGGGGATAATGGCTTTCAATGAGGTGTGATAACTGGTTTTGGTTGGACTAAAAGTTCAGCTAAGAGCAATCTCCTGTTGGTTTTTTGTGATTTTTTTGCAAGCCAATTAGGAGAGATGAGAGAGAGAAAAATGGGAAAAAAGAATAGAACAACCTGTGTGCCAACTAATTTAAGATTGAGCCCCACAAAAAACTTAAATTTGCAGGAATAAAAACTCTCCAAAAAAAACTTGTTTCATTTGTTAAAAAATCTCTTCCTAATTTTTTTTTCTTTCAAAATGCAGAATTGGAGTTGCTCTAAAGAAAGCCATTTGAACTAGGTAGGCTAGTTTATGAATTGCCAAATTTTGCAGCAGTCTTGGAGGTAGAAAGTTCTTATAGTTTTATTTTACCAAGAAGTATCACATTTTCTCATATAGGTAATTATCCTTCCCTAAATTCCAGTCTAGTAAAACATCAACCACTTAGCCCTTGTTATGGAGCTCAATCACAGGCAAGAAAAACTGAAATTTATACTCTTTTACTATGATACAACATCTGGGATCTTTCTTCTAAGATTCCCTGTAGATCCAATATAAATTCTTCCCTCATATTTGATGATGCATCCTTCTCGACATACATCAGGATTTGATTTGGGTTTAATGAGCATTCTTAATCATACTTGTTTTTGCACAAGTTTTTAAGATCCAAGTAAAAAAGAGGATGGAAGAACAAAAAAAAAAAAAAAAAAAAAAAAAGGCAATAAATGAGAGTGGTTGCGAATTGACAACCGTCCTCAACGCGCCCATGTAGTACCCATTGGGTGCTGCTGGTATGCGCTTAACGTGCATCAACTACAGTTTATTATTTTTTTATGAGTTAAGTGGAGCACACATTAATAGACAAAAATCCACTCTCGTACAAGAACATTTGTCTTCTCTCTCTAACCATCTCTCTTCCACATAGGATTAAACCTCATCAAAAATCACTCCAAAAATTCTAATGGGGATGCTCGGATGGTTTAGTTATGAATATTTTGACTTTTGAAAACAAACAAATTGACCACACTCTTCATATTTGACAAAGTGATTTGATAGCTTGCAAGTCACTTGCCATTTATAAATTTAAAAAAGATGTGAGCAACCCCATTAGGGGTTCATTGATGGTTTTTTTGCAGTAAAAAAAATCAAGGAAACAAATGGGAGGGGGAGATTTTTTGATGATTTTTTCTCCTGCAAAATCAAAATTTTTGTGGGTTTATTGGATGAGAACAAAGAAACAAAGTAGATTGCCCTTCTTTGGGTGTGGGTGACAGATGCGCCTAGTTGGGCGTGTAAAGGACTACTTAAAAAAAACTTTATGTCAGTTACTGTTTTTTCTTTTCTTTTCTTTTTTTCCTTATTTTTTCTCTTTATTTCCCCTCTCTCTCATATATGTATCTGAAAAAAAAAAACAACAAATTCAAACTAATGGACTTGTATTTTATGATAATTTAAAGACTAAAAGTGAGCAAAATCCTAGCTCCCTTTTCTCTCTAAAACCAAACGCCTTTCTCTGCTGCTCAACTTCGGCTTCCACCGCCGGCCTCCGGCCGGAGCTCTAATGGAGCTTTGAGCCGGCGGTTTTGGTCACCTTCTACGTTTGCTTTCGCTCCGACCATCGTCGCAGTTCAGTCCGCCTACGACCACCGCCACAGATCTTCTTCTTCCGTTTTCTTTCCCTTTGAATAAAATAATAGTAGGTAGGTATTGGGTTTGTGTTGGTAGTCTTGAACTCCCAACCCTACTTTGACTTTACCCACTTTTTATTTTCTCTATTATTGTGTTTTCCTCTCGTTACTTTCACGAGCATTTTTCCTCTCGTTACTTTCACGGGCTTTTCATTTTCATTAGCATAAATCGTTTAGTTTGGTTTCGGCAAGAGTTGATCTTATCCTGGGCGAGTAAAAAAGAATGATGACGAAGACCTAGATCTTTGATGAAGCTTTAAGCTCCTTGAAGGAACATAGCTTCCTAGTTATGAAACAGTTTGCGATTCAAGTTTTCTATAGCATAATTAAAAAAGTTGTTTCTATGTCTGACTGTAAGGAATGATTTACCATTTCATTGATCATTGATGTAAACGTTTTATGTTATGAATTAATGGAATAGCTACGTTTTCTTTCAAAGAAAAAAAAAACTAATGGACTTGCTGGTGAGTAAGATTGTAAGTGACGGCTCAACTTTGACACTTTGTCAACCAATTTAAAATAAACTTATAAAAACACGCCCAATATTTTAGACATTAACTAGATATTTCATCAATATTATATGTTGGGAATTTTTCCACCCATCTACCTCCTATATCTTTTATGTTTAACAATGCCAATATAAATCGAACTGGGTAAAGTTACTCCTATTCAACAACAAATTTGGTTATTTATCCATATTCCTCAATTGTTTTTACAATGAAAAATCTCAGTTTCATGAAAGTATGAATCCGTTCATAAATGTAAGATAACTAAATATAATTGTGAATATGTGCATGTAAATAATAAATTTAACATAATATTTTAATTGATAGAATTGAGACGTGGGAACCAAACAATTACATTTATTCATCAATCATCAGTGACACATGCTCGTTCTCAATTCCACCTTAGGATAGTGATAGTGAATTGTTCAAATATTTAAAAGCTTAAAAGTTAACTAGATTCTACATAAAGAAATAAAAGACCTTGATTAAATCTGCATCCATCCATTTGCTTTCGTCTTAAGTGGTATGAGTTCGCTTAATAAGATGGTGGAATAACCAATTTTCCTCAAATCTTTCTACCATAAAATATGCATAAATTTAGTAGTGCATTGTGCCTCATTTATTTATATCGAGAGTTTTAATTGAAATTTGAATAATGTTTGCGAGTATTAATTGAAGTTCAACGCTAATCGCCTCTCGTGAACTCATAAGTCATAACTGTATAGAAAAATAAACATGTGTTACGTGTAAACAAACGCTAAACAATAAGCAAAAACAAGTATTGACTCAAATATTGAAGTGGAAGAAATTCAATCTAAACTCACAAATTTTTCACAATGGAATTAAAACACTAGCACAATATACTTTATGTATTTGTAGAGTTTTAATTTGTTTGTGAATGACTTAATGTGGGCGATATTGTGCTGTTGAAATGCTCGTATTTATAAAGTAGTGGAGAGAAGATAGCAGGAAGCTAAGCCAATATGGATCTAATTATTATTGAACAACACCAAGTGATATTTATGTATTTGTGTTGTTGATATTGCTGAACAAGACCAAGTGGTTCAACGAGAGCCAGCTGACAAGACCCAATGGGTCTTGTTTAGTTCGCTTACACATCGGCTTTAGTTCAGTCTGCGCCCATATTTGAGGCTTAGACACCCTAGTCTAACTTGCAGTTCTTGTTGGTTGAAATGCGAGAAATGCAAATTTGACTTGCGTTACTCGTACATTTCAGCGTATACCTAATTATTTAGTTTAAGAGACACAAGTGAGTTTTGTGTTTGTGGTATTTGCAATAACACTTGTGTTTGTCGTATTCTAGTTAAAAAACTCTTTTAAAAAAATTAACATCCTTTAGGACTTGCGTTTTTTACCAGAAATGTAAGTCTCAAAGGAGATTCTACTTCTTTTGTCTAAATTTCAAAAGTCTCTCATTTTTGTCCAAAACTAATGAGAAATGCTTATTTCAATCAATGACCCTCGAATTAGAGAATTTACCAGAGGATGATAGATAAAAATCACCAAAGTAACCTTATATTTTGTTTTCAAGAATTATAATTAGCAAATAATGGATCTGGACTAAAAACTCCACTTTAAAGAAGTTAACGCGTAAAATACTACGGAGTAAAATATAATACCTTAAACTATTGAGGTAAGTCTATACTATAGCTATAACTTCGGCGTTAAAAGTGCAATTGCAATATTTTTAATGAATTTTAATAAGAATAATAATATGTAGTTTAGATATAAAATATTAAATGTTCAGCGCCCATGGCCTAATGGATAAGGCGCTTGACTTCTAATCAAGCGATTGTGGGTTCGAGTCCCACTGGGCGTGTTTTTGCATTTGCCATTTTTAACAACTTGGGGGCGTAGGCAGTGTTTCTCTGTAAGTCAAGAACTTCAATAATTCCATAGACATAAATTCTAGTGTATAAACATCATTTGTCATAAACTTATTTAAGCTGATAATCTAAAAACTCGAAGGCTGCAGCTCAAAACTAGGAGTGTGACAAACTGACATATCTAGTGGAATAACAATGCTTGGCTTCCTGTCTTTGAACACTTCATTCTTCCGAGTGAGGAACAGTTTTCCTTGGGGTACTATCCTCCTCGTCTTTCTCAGATCTTGTAGGTGGAGAAAGAGCACAGCGAATTACGCTATTCACCTGTTTCCTCAACCTGGCACTGTCAGTGAGCAAATCTGTAAGCACTTTTCTAAGTTCAGTGTTTCTTGTCCTTGAATTGTCACCATTGGAAGTGACAACATCTTGTGCTAGAAGCTCCACCTGTTAAAGCCATAGTGGATCCATTTCAAATCAGTTTCCGTTAATGTATACATTGTGACGGTGTGTATGAATAAAGGACCAGAAAGCTCACCTCTGCAAGGAGAAGGCCTATTTGGTTATCAGATGTAACTGATATATCAATGGGATCAGAAGGGGTTGGAGTGTCCATGATCAGTTTGTTTTCACTGTCAATTTGGAAATTAACACTGCATTCTTCAAGTCTAGTGCGAAGAATCATGCACTGTTGCAGCAGCTTAGCGTTGACAGAATCTGTTTGTTCCCTGCTTTGCCTTTCCTCGTGCAAAATTGCCTGAAAATGGGTACAGAAAACAGAATTAAATAACAGCACCGTTGGTAAAGGAAAAGCAAATACAGTTGAATCCAAGAGTTCAATGTCACGGCGATGCAAAAGATACTTCTGGAAGAAAATAATAAGTGGAGGGTCTAAATTATTCTTATAATGCAGCACATTACTTGAGCCAAATACTGCAAACAAAAAGTTTTTCAAATCTCTCTTCTTTTTTTTTTTAATTCAGACATAAAGATCGAAGTTTGTATAACTTAGTTTGAAGTAAGACATTACTTCCACTTCTGTCTTCTGTTTGGTCAAAATGCTGAGCTCCTGAGTCATTTCTGAATTTGAACTTCTAAGAGATTCAACCTCCTTAACAAGTAGTTCTCGATCAGTTTTTGAGTCCAAGTCTGACGTTTTATGTTTTTGCAAGTTCTCAAGCTGCTGGTGAGCAGCATCCAATTCTTGCCGCAATTTTTCATTCTCCTGAAGGAGGAAACGGTTTGTTGACACTGCTTGAAGCTTTTTATCCTGAACAATTTTCATAAATAAAGTCACAAAGAGATTCAAAGAAGTCAGAGTATGTGAACGTCAGAACGTGTGTATGGGATAGAAGAGAAGTTGGCCGTGCGTGGGGGGAAGTGGTGGTGGTTGGAAAACCAGACCTGTTCAGCCTTTAGGCTTGCCTCTGTCTCCAAACACTTCCTTCTAAGCTCATCCATATCCCCTAGCATTTTGGTAAGCTGTTCCTTCTCAGTTAAAACAGGTTGCTGCATATTTCCTTCACTGCTCTGTTCTGCACTTTCAGCTTCAGTTTCCAGATCTTTAACCTGCAAAAACTGGCCTTAATAGCAGCTCTATTGTATGGCCAAGTTTGAAACTCAGAAGTATAGGTAAACGTAATGGTCAAAACTGGGAAACCAACCTTTGATGATTGTATATTCAAGTCCGGTGGTTCATCTAGTGTTTCTAAAGCTCCAGCAACATTAGGGAGTTCAGGTGAAGAAGTAGTCCAATTATTGTTTGGGATATTTGGAAATTCAACTGGCTGAACAACTACGCCACTGATAGGTGAACCTTCATCGGGAACATTATTATTTGACTCATTAAATGCTGCAATCATCAGATCAAGAGAGTTTTCAGAGGTACATCTACAAAATTTTGGTGAGTACAGGACAATACAAGAGAATCCTATGGGCAGAGAGGAGGCAGGCACCTACATGACCTTACTGCTGCTTCTAGCTCAATAAAGATTGCGACAGAAAGACTTCTAGAGAAGTCAATGTCAGAGAGCACCTCCGTCATCCAATCCTCCAATAAGCGCCTACGCTGTGAAGGAAACAAAAGTGACTCTAACATCCCAAATATAATTTTCAGGTAGCATACACATTTGGAGGATAATGCCAACAAGCCTTACCTTCTCCTATCACAAACAACAGGTAGTCCTTGCAGGTGGTCAGGTAAAGCTACATATAATATGAAACTTTTGCTGTTCCCTATAAAAGACTAAATTGGCAACAGCTAGATTGCAAACTGTAATGCATTAATGGAGACTGGCACTCTACAAGTATTAATTATTTTCAAATAAAATTACCAGTTCCACTGTTGCAAAAGGATTTTTAGTTTCCCAAGTTATTGAATTTTCTTTTTATAAAAATTCTGTATCCTATCCAAGGGAGTTAAACTGAAGCGAAGCATGGCAAGTATATCATGTTCTAGTTATTTGACTACATAAAATAACACCAAAATTTCAAATTTTCCAATTGCATTGACACTGCAAATTATATGAGATCAAGTGATCAACTGTAAATTTAGAAGGTTACTAACTTCTTCCAGTAGGTCACTGCTTTTTATCCTCATTAGCCCCCTCCGAGGTGCTGGTGGCAGCTTCTTGTTGGGGAATTCCTTTCTTAGCTGCAGAAAAGACAAGATTGGAGATCTCTTAATATCAAGTTTAGTCAAACACATCTGCAGTTGAAATAAGTGACTGCTGAGTCTTCAGCTAGTCAAATAACGCTTAGAAATATATTTAAGAGTGAAGCCATATGAATATTAATAATACAATTACTTGACCATGGCATCTTATTTTCCAGATACTCTATTAGTGCATACTGCTATGCACCTTGGAGTTTTAAATCTTTTTCTTTGGGGTAATGGAAATGCCTAATTACCAGATAATTACTTTTGAGAACTCATGAAATCTGAACTTACATCAGAAGATAGAGTTACAAAATCACTAAATCTTCGTTGTATTCCTCTTGTAGTTGTAATTCCTTGTGGTGATTGTATTCCGACAAGAACCTCGTAAAGCTGTTAAAATCAATACAAGCAAATAACTTCCATCAAATGCAAGGAAAAGGAACATCATATATTCATAGTAATACTTCAAGTTCATTATGAAGAAAGATAATATCACAAGGAACTGGACTCTTTCCACTCAGCTGTGAACTTCTTTTATCAAACTCAAGACACGTTTCAAACCACAGGCCCAATTTCTTGGAAGAAAAATGATTTTTTAATTATATTTGTGAGAGAAATAAAGGTATTATGAAGCAGTCTTTTCCCCATGAATTTATGGAGTATTTTTTAAGGTACTTCAATCATAAAGATTTACAAGTATGCCTACCACCACAGATTCTGAAGCACTGGACTCTGACGATAGTTTCCAAGAAGGTATTGTAACACAATAACTCCATCCCGTGTGAAAGTCATGAGGCCACACAGTGTTTTGTCCATCCTGTATTAAAGAAAAGCTACTATCAAAGAAGATATCTGGTTTCACTCATGAAATTCTCTGCCTATATGTTTCTTTCTTTCTTTCTTTCTTTCTTTTGAGGAGTATGCATATGGATAACTATTAACTCACTTATTTGACCACTATTAGCTGTTTGGCTTGGTTAAAAAGTCAAGTGTTTGGTTAATCAGCTATTTGTAATTCCAAAATGCTAAAATTCAAAAAGCTGCTAAAAGCAACATTTTCAATTAGCTTTTTGAGAAAAGATTATACCAAACAACACGGCTAATTTATCGAACAAGTTTCTACAATCAGCTAATATTATCAACTAATTATAACCTGTGACCCAATCCGCTGACAGCTATAGGCTAATAACCATTTACCAAAAAGGGTAGAAAATGAAATGCAATTGTCACAACTCCAAGGAGTATTTATATCAAAGTTCATATTTCAGCCAATTTCTAGTCTTTTTCCAAGGAAAAGGAATTTCTATTGTCAAAACGAATTCCCCAAGCACTTCAATCCCCCAGCAAAATTGCAGTGCAAAGCTAAATTACTCTAATAATCTACACTTTATTGTCATCTAATATCAATCCCTAGTATCTTAAAGCTCAGAAACCATAAAACTACGGGTGATTAGGTCCTGGAAAGGTAGTAAGTAGTAACTCACCCAAACACGAGGTGGAGGACTCCAGTCCATGCCTAGAGGAAGCGGCGAAGTGCCGTCGTGGCGGTGCCTCGGTGGACTCGCATCCCTATTACCGGAAGATAGCCCCGTCAGAGCTCCAAGTCCGGGAAAACCGCCGGCGGTAATCTGCGGATGGTTGTAAAGGTTGAGAGACTCGATTATGGCGGGATCGGTGAGTCCCAAGTCGAAGAGAGTGTAGGGCCCGTACACGTTGGTCATCATCGTTGCAGTCGTCGGCGCCAGAGTCTGAGTGTTCGCTTCGGTTTCGACGGGAAGAAATACTCTTAGCGGCTCACCTAACGGTCGGGTTGGTTGTGCACAGTCAATCACTCAATTGACTTGTGCTCGAAGAAGACGATAACGCATTGCGGATGTTGTTCACTGTGCTTCTACATGTGTACCGTTGTTATTTGTGAATCAAACATTGAAAACTGGGAAGTTAGGTAGTTTCTTACACATCACGTTTTTTTTTCCCCTACTAAAAAATATAAAAATGATTAAAATAAAAAAAATGTGTACAAAAAGAAAGAAAGAAAGAAAATACTCCGTATATAATTAAAAACATCTAGGATCGTTTGGTCCCGAATTTTTGCTGTTATATAAGTAGGTAATAAATATACGATAGCTTATGGGATTAATATTTGTTCTCCTAATTTTACATTTTAATCTTCATCTTGTCATGTAAATATAATTCTTTTATTATTTTTTATCTCACAAATTGACCAACCTTATCTTGACGTAAAAAAATATTTATTAATTAAATATTAAAAAAAAAAACTAATCAAAACATAAAGGGATGAAAATGAAAAAGTGAAATCATGAGGAAATATAGCATTACTTGTAATATAGTTTATAATTTGACAAAATTAAAAAAATGATATTTTTTACCTTTGAATTGTTTTATAATGACTTACTCACTCTAGAGTTATATATTCATTATTAGTGTATATATCTTCAAAACTATTCACATTCAACTCGTTGCAATAATAAATTTTATAATTTATTTAATGCATAAGATGTTATAATTTTTAAAATAATACAAAAAATAACAATATGTCATTATACAATCACACGAATACATGAATATATAAATTTAAAAAAAATCCTATTCATATCTTACTACACGATTATTAATAAAGACATGTAAATAATTCATTTTTTTTTCAAAATAATGCATAAGGTATGAATTCATCGACATTGAAAAAATGTTAATCCTCTATATATGATGCTTACTTTTTTAAAACTACGGAGTACTATTTAACTTTTAAAAATATTGCTAAACTATTAAGTAACTTATCCTTCTTTCAAAAAAAAAAAAAAAACTTATCCATAAAAATTGAGTAGCAAAATATAGTATAGTTTTTTTTTTTTTTTGTTTTTTGTTTTTTGTTTTTGTTTTTTTTTTTGTTTTTTTGTTTTGTTTTGTTTTGTTTGTTTGTTTTTTTTTTTTTTGCAAAATATAGTACAGTTAATAGTTTTGATTGTTTTATTGAGATTGAGTCTACCCTAAATCATGTATACAATTGGGGTCGGAAGGTTGTAATTTTAATTATTATTCGGGGCAAGTAATGGATTAGAAATAAAATGTCGTAACTATGAATTGAAACCAGGTGTAGACTATGATGTATTGTATAAACTAGACCATGATATCTAAAGGGGAGACAAGACTACATATTTATAGTGTAGAATGTAGATGCCCCTCTCTGATGCTTGACAAGTGTATGGTCTTGGTTTGTCTTTCATCTACATCATTCGTGTATCTCATTTTTACCCCACTACTTTACTGCCAACGCAGCCCTTTGACTAAATAAGTATTGTTCGTCGTGCTTTTTATACATAAGGAGTGAGTAGCTTGATTGGTAGGTGTTTGTATTCTTATCTCATAAGTTGCGGGTTTGAACCTTGTTGGTCATACTTCTTTTTATGTTTTGCTCATTTACTTTCTTTCCTCCTTTAAGTCCAACATGACCACTCATTCACTCTTCTTGAACCAAAACCTTCCTAATAAAATAGGTCCCGGTTTTTATATTAGGTATGCTTTGAAAGTAATAGCATACATAACTGAATTTGGAAAAAAGTATTATTGCTTTTTATCAAACAATTAAATATTGATGATTCAACATATTTGAAAAAGAGGATAATATTGACACCAACTCTTGAAATGGTTGACTTTATAAATGAACCCACAGGTTCTTTGAACACATTTGAAATAAATATATTTACGAGTTTCGACAATGCTTACAAATCTTTGAATTGATTCACAATAAAATTTGCAACAAGTGTTTTACGGTCCAGTGACACCAAGTTGCTCCCTTATATGGGAGGTTGTAAGGTTGTAGGTTCGAGCTTTAGTGGAGTCAATATTGACTCTTTGTGAAAAAGTAATTATAAACATATACTGCATTGAATTGTGGTACCCAAATGTACTCTTTATGTGAAGCTTGCCTTGTGGTTATCAAACTAATCACTCAACCAACTCGACTAGGATTTCTTCGAGTGCTTAATTACAAACTTAATGTGATATTGAAAAACATTGACCATTCAATTTCTTTTATGTAATGGCCCATAATGGTCATTATTAATCTTAAAAATAATGTTTTTGGAGTAAAGATGTTATTATTATTTTTTTTAATACTACTAACTCTATTACAATGTAGTATCTGTTCATAAATACTTTCTCAATGCACTGAGGCTCAAACCCACCACCTCCCGTATAAAGAGAAGGGTTTGATGTCACTGGAGTAAAGATGTTATTAGGAAGTAAAGTTGATAAATTTATACAACGAGCTAGCCCTAGTCTGTATATTGTAGCAAATGAACTGGGATGGGCTGGCCCACTAGGTCGATCTTGGATTGGACTTGGCGGTCCGTTTGACACATCTACAAATATGTAAAACAACGGCGAATATGATATGAGAAAATTATGATATATATATAATATATATTTTTTAAATCTAACACTAAAAAGGGTAATTTGGACTACAACGGATAAAGAAAGTATATTAAGGAGATACTACATTGTAATAGATCAGAGTCGATAGTACTAAAACAAAAATCACTAAAAAGGGTAATTATGTAAATGAATAAATTTTATACTTTTCCAGTTACATTAGAAAAAGAATCATACAGTTATAGGCTGGATTTATTCTCTTTTAAAAAATATGATTCTTAATTGACTCCAAACTTTCAAGTCAAATACTTCACCAAATTAAACATGATGTGAATTATTTTTATCATAGTTTAATTTTTTTAAAAAAGTTATAACTTTAATTTCCTAAGGCCTTCTCCAATAGTTAGAATTTTAGTGTAGTTTTTGAGGATATTTTGTAAGTGTGATTATGAAAGAAAAAATGAGGTGGGAGAAAAAAAATACAAAACAAAGCTGACAAAAAAAAAATAGTATTACGCGCCAAGGCGGGCGCGAATCTGCGCCTCACGCAAGCGAGGCGCAGTGATGCTGTCATAAGGTGGGGCCCACCAAACGTGCAAAATCACTTGGTTTTGCAGGAGAAATATCTCCCCTAAATCACTCCCTTCCCATTTATAAAAACACAATCCACCAATGTTTTACTGTTCCAAAATGAACCCAAGAGCAACTATTGGGGATGCCCTAAGGTCTTCCTCAATAGTTTAGGTTTTTTTCTCAAGTTTTGTGTGGGCTCAAGCATTCACCTCATCATCCACTATCTCACTCAAGTAATATAAATATTTATGAACACACATTTTGTTAATTTTATTTTTATTTATATTTTATATTTTATTAATTATAATTAAGAAAATTATTTAGAATTTAATTTTTAAATGTATATGGATTAATGTAGTCCCTAACTATATTACATATTTAGACAAATTTTTAATCAAGAGTATGGGTTTATACATATTTAAAATAATTTTTTAATAAGTAACCATTGTAGTAATTAACGTGTATAATTATGCCAGTAATTATAATTCTAAAAAAAAAAATGTGCACATTTTCATATTGTACGAAATACTATAAATATAATACTCCGTATATGTCTACGTAAATGGATAAAAAGAGAAAATGATAATTTTTTTTATTATATAAATATTGATAAATATTTTATAATTTTTTTCCCTTGCATGAAAAAAACATTCTTATTTTAAAAGTTTACATTGATATCTGAGTTTTGTTTCAGAATCTACTTTGATGATATTTTAAACTTCGAATAACATTTGTGTGAGACCATCTCACGGTCTCAATCAGTAAGACGGGTCGGATCTTTGATTAATAAATCATCTATTTGATTAATGAGTTGGATCTTTGACCTCGTTAATTAAAGATCCGACCCGTCTCACAGATTGAGACCCATGAGATGGTCTCACACAAGTTTTTGTCTTAAATAGTAAATAGATGTCTGGGAGCCATTTAGTTTTATTTCTAAATACTTTCTAACCCATAAATGTAGCACAATCAAAACCTGTATAGATCATCATTTAAACAATAGGTCAATAATAGACTGTGTGGTTCAATATTTGTAGATCTATGATATGTTTTTAACTAATTTATTGAAAATTTATTTCTTTTAGTTCTATTATCTCTTATTCTTCTTCATTTTAAATCGATAGATCTCGAGATAATGCATCATTCTTAAATATGTCAATTTCAATTAATTTAATATTATATTTAAATATGAGACATTTACCCAATAACATTATATTTTTTTCAAACTCCACAAATGTAAGTCAGTTCAATTATTAGTTCATTGTTATGTTAGATTTTCTTCAGTTATGTTATTAATGTAAATTAATTTGTTTTGGGTTCATAATATTTAAATACTAAATATTATTTTAGATTTGTAAATTTTTATAATTTATGGTATTTTATAAAATTTGTTTACATCATTTGTACTACAAAACTGTTAAATTAATGCAATAATACTTATATTTGTAAGTAGTAGAATGCTAAAATCATAATAATTTATGTAGAGAGAAATTTATAATATATAGTAGTAATAATATCGTAGTTGTTTTTAAAAGTTAGATGAAGTAAACAAATTAACATGCAACAATTTTTTTGGGAGAATTTTTGGCATGCAACAATGATTCAACATGTATATATGTATTATAGGTATTATTTTCTCTTTTTAGCTATATATATATATATATATATATATATATATATATATATATATATATATATATATATATATATATTCGAACCAAATTACATTATTTTAATTTTAATAATTTTTAATTAAAATTTAAAAATTAAAACAAATGAAATTAAAAATATCTATAATAAAAAAAACTAAATTGAAAAGAAGATTTCAATTTTATCTTATTAGAATAAATTAAATTTGACATATGTATTTTTATTTATAATTTTTTATTTTAATAGAATATATATTTTTCTTTTTTATAAATTCTATTATCATTAAATTATCATATTATTATTATTATTATTATTATTATTATTATTTAATGACTTTAAAAAGGATATATATATATATATATAGCTATATAATGATTGAAAATAAAATTACAAATAACAATGAAATTGCATTTGATTTATTTTTATTTTATTTTGCACCAAAGTTTACTTTTATGCGCATGAAAAGTTTGAAAAATAAATTATTTCAATTGTTGTACGTAATTTAACTATACAATTAAAAAAGATATATAACTAAACTTGAACCAAATGAAATTATTTTAATTTTATTATTTTTTGAATTGAAATTTAAAACAAATAAAAAATATAAAAATATCTATAATACCTTTCAAAAAAAATATCTATAATATTAAAATATTAAATTAAATAAAAGATTTTAATTCTATATAAAGAATTTAATTTAAATTGATATTATTGTTTTTGTGTGCAATTGGATCACTGAATTTATAAAGTGTGTAATTGAACCATCAAACAAGCAAAATTTGTGCAATCGGAACATTTTTTAAAAATTTTACGATAAATCCGATTATATTACTTACATGTATGTATTGAGAGTTGTATTTTCCTCTACCATATTAGTTGGGAGTCAATAACTCGAATTGAATTTTTAAAAAATAGAAAAATGTTCTAATTGCACATATTTTATTTGTTTGATGGTTAAATTACACACCTTTTAAGTTCAATAGATAAATTATACAAAAAAGATAAATTCAGTAACCTATTTGACACTTTTATTTTTACATAAATATTAATGATTCTTTACAAAATAATATTTTTTCTATATTTTGTCAAACATTCGGCCCAAAAAATCTAAGCTCGCACCGAGGTTTGAATCGTTTAAATGATAATTGAGATGCCTGGTAGTTGGCAATAAAAGAGGGAACTTAAAAGTTAAATCGTGTAAATACTTGAGGACAGTAATGTATTTTTCCTTGAGCTTCCAAACCGCCTATACTCCGCCGCGCTGCCCTCCCCTGAAGAGATGTGGAGATCGACGATTAGTGTTGGTAGAAAAGCTCTTCTCAGAAGGCTCGAACCAAAATTAAAGCATTCCATACTCCAAAGCGCTTCTCAGGTATGCTACTCAATTGAATCTCCATTGAATCCAATTCCAGATTTCACGGCTTCCAGGAACTGCGTTTGCCAATACTCCTTTAGGTTTTTCTCATCAAATCCGTCACTCGATTCCGAAGAATCTGAGTATGAGGAAAAATCCGAGGATGGATCTTCCTCTGTTTTCAGTAAAGGCGTCGAAAATTGTGACGTTCCGTTTGTTGTTAAGGAGGAGGATGGTGAGCCTGAGGTGTCTCTAGGAGAGGAGGGGATGTAGAAGGTGGAGGATGGTGATTCTGTTGAGAAGCTGGAAAGAATGTTGTCTTTGCTTCAGAGCAGTGGAATGGTTGAGGAGGGGTCCTTAGAGTCTAGCCTGGAGGATATTGGTTTGAATGTCGATAAGGAGCATATCATAAAAGTGCTCGAAACCAAGTATATTCCTGGGGAGAATTTGATTGAGTTTTTCAGTTGGGCTTCAAGGAGACCTGGGATGGCACTGAGTACCACCATGGTTGAAATGCTGACCAGGGCGATATGTAGTGGGGAAACAATGAGAGATGCCTATGCTCTGTGGAATTTGTTGAAGGAGCTTGGAGAAAAGGAGATTGGAGTCTTGAGTACTCACATACTTAACGAGTTGATATCTTTCTTTTCGAGGTTTGCTAAGGGCAAGGCAGCTTATGAGGTGTTCAACAAGTTTGGGGATTTTGGTTGTGAACCCAATTCTGATACATATTATTTCACAATCGAGGCTGTTTCTAGGCGTAAAATTTATGATTGGGCCAGCTCTGTTAGTGAGAAGATGCTAGGTGCTCAAAAGTTGCCTGATTCTTGTAGAGTAGGAAAGATCATTTCCTTTTTGTGTAAAGGAGACAAGGCTAGAGATGCACATCTTGTTTACATGGCTGCAAAGGGGAATTGAGTTAGTCTTCCTCAGACTTGTGTTAATTTATTGATTAAGTCTCTCTGTGACAAAGATGATGAAGATGTTTACTCTGCACTGGAGATGGTGCAGGAATTTTCACAAGATGAACGGAGGCATGCCATTTATACATTTTCTTCAGTTATTCAAGGGTTATGTAGGCCTAAAGACGACGGGGAAAAGAAGGTTCAAGAGGCCAAAAATTTGCTCCTGAGTATGGTCGATGCAGGTCCACCTCCAGGTAATGGGGTCTTCAATACACTTATTACTGCACTATCCAAACAAGGTGATATGGAAGAGGCAACAAAGTTGGTGAAAATGATGGAGGACAGGGGCCTGAAACCTGATGTTTACACATACACCGTAATTATAAGTGGTTATGTGAGGAAGCTCGAGATGGATGAGGCTCGTAAAATTTTGGATGATGTCAAGGAGAAACACTCTAAGCTCAGCTCAGCTACATATCATACGCTTATCCGTGGTGGATATTGCAAGCTCGAACAGTTTGACGAGGCTCTTGCATTATTGAGAGAGATGAAGGAACCCAGTGCGGATGAATATAATAAGCTCATCCAATCTCTTTGCCTAAACGCCGTGGATTGGGAAAAGGCTGAGAAGCTACTGGAGGAGATGAAGGGGAATGGGGTGCAGCTTAATGCAATTACAAAAGGTCTTATAAGAGCAGTTAAGGAGATGGAGCAGGATGAATTAGAAAGGAAAGAAATGAGAGTATTCTTGTAGCATTTACTATTTTGACGATAATTGCAGGTGAGTTCTTAGATTCTTTTTGTTTTCCTTGATTGCGTTTTCTCATTCAAAGCTTAGAAGAAGTAAGTTTTGTCTTTCTCCTATGATTGGCTATTGCTGTTCTTCATTTGCCATTGCTAGCTCTAAAATAATCAAAATACTACTCCTTACTGGGAAGGGGTAAACATAATGATCACGAATCACAATACTGTCTTGTTTTTTTTTTTTCCCTTTTAATTTTGTTATCTATTATCCTTATTTTAAAGGAAACATATTTTATCCTTATTGATGATGAACAGTAAATGAGTCATTTTTTTTTTTAAAAAAAAAAGGTTGAATTTTCAATCCCAAGGATTCTCTACCTCCCGAATCGATAGAACATTTGAAAAAATGTAAATTACGATAATTTAGTGGCTTAACAAACATGACCAAATGACTGGTAAATGAGTCACTATTGCCATGGCTGATTGCACATCTGCATGCCGCCGGGAACATGTGAATCTTAGACAAATTGTAGCAAAAGATTCTAAACCTGAAACTCAACACCACCACGATGGCATGATGCACATTAGAGTGTATGTCACAACTGATGTGACACGAGAATTAAACCGCACAATATGGTGAAAATACAATGCATAACATAAAATATGTCATGTTCTAGTGGCACGAAATGATTCTCCAGAATGGAAGGTCATGATTTTTTACAATGGCAGCACCGTCATGGGCCGCTATGCAATATCATGTATTATATTATGCATCCACATCAAATCAACTTTTCTCCAGTGGAGTCCTTACGTTGTATATTGACTTGTCGTTATAATTATAGTCTTGGCTTAATATTATCCCGAAAAAAAAAAAACAAAGGGACACTTGTAATTGAAGATTTCTCTGCAATGACAGCAACGATGCGCAATATCATGTACGGAGTATTATATTATGCATCCATATCAAATCAACTTTTCTCCGGCGGAGTCCTTACGTTGTATATTGACTTGTCGTTATAATTATAGTCTTGACTTAATATTACTAAAAAAAAAAGGAGCACTTGCAATTGAAGATTTCTTTGCAATGGTGGCATCGCACAATATCATGTATTATATTATGCATTCATATCAAACTAATTTTTCTCCAGTGTAGTCCTTACGTTGTATATTGACTTGTCGTTATAATTATAGTCTTGACTTAATATTACTCAAAAATAAAAACAAAAAAAGCAAAGGGGCACTTATAATTGAAGATTCTCTGCAATGGCAGCGAGGCACCGTGCAATATCATGTATTATATTATGCATTAATATCAAACCAACTTTTCTCCAGTAGAGTCCTTACGTTGTATATTGACTTGTCGTTATAATTATAGTCTTGGCTTAATATTACTCAAAAAAAAAAAAAAAAAAAAAAANAAAAAAAAAAAAAAAAAAAAAAACACAAAGGGGCGCTCTGCAATGGCGGCACTACCAGGGGCCGCCACGCAATATCATGTATTATATTATGCATCCATATCAAACTAAAACTTTTCTCCAACGGAGTCCTTACGTTGTATATTGACTTGTCGTTATAATTATGATTTTGGCTTAATATTGATTTGAATTCACTGTAATTTAGCCAAAAGATTTAGTTGCCCAAAGTTATTACCAGACTTTATTTGAAAATATCTCCTTATGAATTTGCTTCATTCTTAAAGTTAAAACTTGAGACGTAGCTTGTTGAAAGAGAATAAAACTTTTCACTTGAATTAATAGTTGTCAACTTTTTTTTTTTTTGGTATATTAAATCATTTTCTTCTGTTCTGTTTTGGTTTGGATTTCCGTTTTAAAAAGGATTTATAATAATTTAGTAAGGGAAAATTTTTATTTTTGACCCTCTAGTTATACTTGTAGAAATTTAGTCACTGAGTTATATTTGTGACTATCTTTAATTCTTAAGTTATGTGTAAAGTGATAAGTTAGTCTTTAAAGGATAAAATTCGTTACTTTATTAAGTGACATGTTAGTAACATACATAATTTTCGAATGACTAAAAATTTCACTTCGTGCATAACTTGGGTGCTAAGTGCTAAGTATAGTCACTGCTATAATTTAAAGATCAATTCTATACCACAGATATTACTGAAGCATCAATGCAAGTTAAATAATCTAGCAAGATGGTAAAGAAATTTTCATCCACCCAACCTTGCCATGCCTAAAAAAATGACAATTTTGATAAATATAAGTTTATTACAGAGTATATAAAATAACCTTTAATAAAAAGTTAAAATACTACTACGTAATATTTACGGAGTATTACTTATCCATTTATTTTTTTTTTTTTGAAAATAAATTACTTATCCATTTAATACTCAATACAAAAAACATCTCCTGGGGCAAAGGGGCAATGGTAATTGATACTAAATACAAAAAATGTAGCTAGGTGAAGCAAGTGTATACGAAAATCCACTATTCTCGTTGAGTGAAAATTTCTCTATAATGGTGGCGCCGCACCCCCTCCCATACTACCGTGTTCTTTCGCGGACGTCCTCTCTTCTACTTCAGATGAAGCGTCTGTCCGTCCGGCAGCAGTCTCGTTCTTAGATGAAGATATTCTCCAATTTGCTCATCGCTTCAAATTTGCACTGATTGGAAGGGCGCCCGAAAATCATTATTTGATCTTATTGGTTTTAGCTTTTTTCACATTATAAATTTTCATTGGTAAAAAAAAATTAATGATTTTTTTTTACTCAACTCGGTCAAAACAACTCTAAGAAAACTGAAGGTGTTTTTAGGTTCCATAATAAATAATCACAGTAGGAATGTCTTTAGAATTAGGAAAATATTTGTTTCCTTTTTTAAGAAAGGGATTAGGATTTAGGAATGTCACAAGGATTAAGAAACGAAAAATCAAAAAAAGAAAAAAGAGACAAAAAAAACCCATCAATCTCGAATACTCAACGGCTAGGATTAGTCGAAACACGCGGGCTCAAACGTAATGGCGGCGGGATGGTTTAAGGGCCAAAATATATAAAGGCATCATCAGCCCTAGCTTTTTTATTGTTTTGGTCCATTAGGGTTCTGAGTTTTTATCCTTCGACTTCTGAACCTCTTAAGCCCATCATCTTCTCCCCTCTCCCTCCACAATTTCAAAAATACTTCTCAACTTTGATCGATAAACCCTAAACCCTACTGCGCACTTGTTGTTCTGACTCTTCATTACGCCATTTGTTTTGACCTCAGTTCTTCACAAGTACGTTTGTTTTTTGTGTGATTTTGTTTTTAATGTTTTTACGTATTTTTTATTTATCTATTTTGTATCTGTATTTATTTCCGATTTCGTTATTTGTTGAAACGTTATTCCGTTGATTTGCTGCTATTGCTTTTACCTGTGTTTTATTATTATTATTTTTTGTCTGAATTTTTTATGGGCTTCCAGAGGTTTAGGAATGGGGATTTGGAAAGTTTAATGTGAGGGATTTATGTGGTATAGTTTTGAGTTTGATGAAATTTTATCATTGAAGAATTGAATATTTTATTTAAATTTGATGTATTTTGGGTTCGGTTGGAAGGAAAGAGACAGTTAGTGGATTATTGAAAGGAAATTTTTTCGTGGAGGATGGAGAAGCAACTTTTTATTTCTTTATTTTTTGCTTTTTTATATATGAGTTGGGTGTTCAACATGATGAAGTGTGCTGGTATGTGTTAGTAATGTTGGAGTTTCTTGAACTGGTATCACAGTTGATCACATGCATTTAAGCGTTAGTTTCTAAAGCTGTAGTTTATTTGCTTATATTCTCTTTTCTACTTGAAGGACTTTCTAAATGGATACCCCTACAGATAATAATGAATTGGCGAATTCAGAGAGACAACCTAATAAACGCAGGAGAAAGAAATCCATTGTCTGGGAACACTTTACTCTTGAAGCTGTTAATGGTGACTGTACGAGGGCCTATTGTAACCAGTGCAGAAAATCATTTGCTTATGTTACTGGCACAAAATTAGCAGGCACTAGCCATCTTAAACGGCACATTGCCTTGGGTATCTGTCCTGTGAGTCGGCTCAACCAGGATACAAATCAATTAGCTCCATACAATCCTGCTTCCCAAACTCGGGGTACTGCTAATGGTGCTGATAGACCAAGAAAATACTCCAGAGCAACTTCCACATCAACAAGTACTCCTTTTGATCAGAACGCCTGCAACTATATGATTGCTAAAATGGTAATCGAGCATGACTACCCACTTCACATTGTAGAAGACACCGGATTTATTAACTTTGCACAGGCTCTTCAGCCACAATTTAATTCAAGTGTTGCTGCCATTGAAGAGCTTGTTATGAGTATTTATTCCAGAGGTAAACAGAGCATTTTGAACCTCCTTAATGGAATTCCTGGGCGGATTAGTCTTACATTGGATGTAAGAACTTCAGTTCAAAGCATAAGCTATGTATTGCTAACTGGATATTTTATTGACTTCCAGTGGAAATTTCATCGGCGTCTTCTTAATGTTATCAAGATACCTTTCCCTGATTCAGATTTTGCTTTCAGTCATGCTGTGGCTACCTGTCTAGTTGATTGGTGTTTGGAGAACAAGCTATTCACTGTGGCTCTTGATCAGTCATTTGCAAACGAAGCTGTTAAAGACAATCTAAGGAGTTTATTGTCAATAAAAAATCCTATCCTCAATGGGCAGCTTGTAATTGGAAATTGTTATGCCCGAGTTTTGAGTCAGCTTGCAAAAGATGCATTAGAGTCCATGACACAAATTGTTGAGAAAGTTCGTCAAAGTGTTAAGTATGTGATAACAGAAGATGCCCATGAGAAAAAGTTTCTTGAACTGAAACAGCAGCTTCAAGTGCCGAGTGTGAAGGAACTAACAATTGATGACTATACAAAATGGGATACTACCTATCAGATGCTGACAGCTGCATCTGAGTTAAAGGAAGTATTTTCTTGCTTAGATACTTATGATCCGGATTATACAGTAACTCTATCAATGGATGAATGGAAACAGGTTGAAGTTCTGTGTCACTATCTGACACTTTTCTTTAATGCTGTCAACGTTTTAGCTGGCCCAATGTACCCAACGGCCAATGTGTTCTATAATAAAGTGTGTACAATTCAGCATAAACTGAAGCATGCAGCATCTAGCCATGACCATTTTGTTAGCAGTTTCACGAGACCGTTGCAGGAGACATTTGATGAATATTGGAAAGATTGCAGCCTTGTATTAGCTGTTGCCGCTGTTATGGATCCTAGGTTCAAGATGAAGCTTGTGGAGCATAGCTTTTCAAAGATTTATGACACAGAAGCGGAGACTTGGATCAGGATTGTTGATGATGGATTGCATGAGCTATTTCTTGACTATTTTGTGCAATCACTTCCTCCGCCTATTTTTCTGGAAGATGGAATTGAACCCGATATAAAGTCAGAGGCATCTCAAGAAGATAATTTTCTTACTGGAGATTGCTTCTCAGATTTTGATGTATATGTCAATGATTTTTCAAGCAACCAGCATCAAATGAAATCAGAACTAGATCAGTATCTTGACGAATTGCTTATGCCTTTCCGCCAAGATTTTGATGTTTTAGATTGGTGGGAAACCAATAGGTTTAAGTACCCAATTCTCTCGAAAATGGCATCTGATATTTTGTCTATTCCAGTCTCTACTGTTCCTCCAGATTCCCTCTTTGATACTGTAAAAAGGAATGTGGATAGTTTCCAAAGTTCATTGAGGCCAACAACACTGGAGGCCCTTATATGTGCAAAGGATTGGATGCAGTATGAGACTTTGGAACCACAGCCAGTAGGAATCCCAACAGAAATTGTTAAAATAGAGTATTAGTATTCTTTCAATTGTAATTTGTTTTTGACATTTTTGAACAGAAGGTTATATAGGTCAATTATATTCTTTTTCCCATTATATTTTCTTTAGATTGCATTAAATTTAAATTTTGATCAAGGCAAAGGTTGTTTGAGTAATGAAATAATTTGCTGTTTTGGAACACAATCATTGTGTTACATTAATCTTGTGATTTAGTGTTTAAGCTTTCACAAAGTTCAATTTATCACTTTTCAGCTGTGAAGTTTATTATAGTCATATATGTAGAGAATTAACTCACAAATAGTTGCAAAGTTCTTTACATGCAACACTTCACACATGTAACACCTACATTTATACACCAACATGCCATCATTAGATTACACAAGGGGTGCACATTAACCCCCCCCCTAGGCATGATGGTCAAGCTTTTAACCACTCAACCTGGAAGATCCCCTTCAAGACACACCTTGTTTAGAATCTCAGCCAATCCATCCATTGTAAATTTGTAATGATGATGAGATATTTGCCCTTCTTCCACAACCCTCATCGCGCATTTGTATAAGCTATCGTACCTGTGCACTGGATTGTTCACATCAATGCCATGGCAACCGTTGTCAAGAACATAACTACGATGAATATCCTTCCTCCATCGCGGAAGAATGTACTGAGGTGGAATCTCTTCTACGCCGTTCTGGCTTAGAACACTCAACGCGTGCCTGCACAAGAAACCCTTGGAGTTGAACAACCCACAATCACAAACGACCTCTGTGTCTGACATGTTCAACACAACCTCGTAATCTCTTGTTTCCCTAACGTCATCCTCTGCTCTATGTTCCTGGATTACGTGTGTTATTACTGCTCCATCAATGCGCACTTGTTTTGTGGTTAAACACGAAAACATTCCCTCTATTTCACATTGGAACTTCTTGAATATGGCACTAGTGTACAATTTTGAGAGCTGAGCTTCAAAGTGAAATCTCGACTTCAACATACAATTAGGATCTCTCGATTCCATATCAGCCAACGATTCTCTTTGATATATTTCCTGCAGTGCTTGGACATAATTGGTAACAAACTCTTTCAAAGGAGTATGTTTGGATAAATACCCTTCAAAGGGGCTCAGTTTGTCTTCGAATATCCCTGCCAAGAATACGTCTTTCAAAAAAGCTGGCACCCATCGTTTACGATCTACATACAATGTTTGAAGCCATTTCTGATCCTGAATTCCATGGCTCACCATCATGTCCTCCCAAGCTGCTACGAACTCACCTACTCTCGATGCATTGCTAATTGCTTTAGTAAATGATGCCTTAATTGCTTCATACTCTTGCAACCCTCCCAGTTCATCGGAAAATTTCTTCATGATGTCAGACAAAGGAGTACAATAAGCAGCTCTCGGGAAAACATCAAGAACTGCAGTCTGCATAGCTTTAGACTCGCCAATAAGAACAGTTTGCGGAGGGCGTCCTACCATGTATGTCAGCCATGCCCTCAACAGCCATACAAATGACTCTATGGTCTCACCAGCGACCAAACCACAACCTAGTGGCACAGATTGTCCATGGTGGTTCAGTCCCGCAAATACGACCAGTGGTACCTCGTATTTGTCTGACAAACTAGTACTGTCAATTGACACTATATTGCCAAAATAACTATATGCAGCCTTACACCGTGCTTCTGCCCAAAAGACATTTCTCAAACGTCCCCTTTCATTAAGATCCATTACGTAAAAGAAATTTGGATTTATTAGCTGAAGATGAGCAAAGAGATCGTGAATTGCTTGAGCATCCCCCGGTTTAAGATTTAATTGATTACCGGGCTGATTTGCAGTGTTCCTAAATTCATTTTCATCAACACTCGGGATTCCATTTTCATTAGTATCAACAATTACTGTTCTAAACAACCTAATTTTTTGAACTTCAGCACCATCCACCTGTAACGGTCTCTTACTTCCAAGAGTCATGTTCCGGTGAGATTTATAGAACTTTCCACCCCGTGCATGTATTAAGTGGTTGTGCTCAAGTTCAACTTCAATAACTCTCCACCTTTTGTTCTCCATCAATCGGAACTTTATCATTGCAGGACAACCAGTTCTTGTTTCTGGTCTGGGCTTGTTAGCTTCGGTTTTTTTCTTGAAACCAGCACTACTACAACTTAGCTTTCCTCTATACCTCTCTTTGCTCTTTCTGTACCATGTATTACTCACCCTAACACCAAATCCTTGCTCTTTAGCATAACAATTGTAAAAGTAGTAAACATCGTCATATGTTTCAAACTCCATTCCAACAGAAGGAGGCAGGGGATTTTCACCTTCAATAACACCAGACTGGCCGACAAATTCAGTCATCGCACAATCTCCATCAATCTCAAATTCCTCCGTCTCATCATCAAGTAAAGGTTCGGTATTCAGTGAAACTTCATCCATCTGAAATTTTGGAAGCAACGTAACAATCACTCCTTTGTTACAACTATCAATTGTAAGAATTGCAATGCATAGTTTATCAATAAGAAGCAAAAAGGGAAAAATAAGAAGCAAAAATGTTCACCATTTCACTTTGTAACCTTCACACCAACATAACTTACAATTCTTGAATCAATAAATTTATGATTCACTACTACAAATGGGATAATTTTCAAATCAAAGGAGGAATTAAACTATTTGGTTATAAGGGTAACCATAATCACCTAGTTTTTCAATATAAAGACTGCCTTTGCAAATCAAGGATAACTAGGGTATGCCAATTTCTAGAGGCATTGCTGCCTAAATAAAGTACTAATAGTGGTTAATCACTTGTCCATGGTAAGTGGATTTCACAAACTCCCATTTCTGTACGAGTAATCACCAACCAAGCTAACCCTCCTCGCCCAAAAGGCTTTTGATGTTCAATTTATTACCTACTTCTACAAATAAAATTTGGTCAAATTCTATTTACATGAGATAACGAAAAAAGGCACAAACTTTACTAAATTCCTTTGATGATTGTTTTCCAAACAGAGAAAAGAATAGTTACGAGTATATTCGTCAACTGAAAATTGCAATCTCAAATTACTACCCAAAAAAAAAAAAAAAACTTAGCGCAAATGTGAATACACAAAATAAATAAATAAAAACAGACCAGAACGTACCTGTTGGCTGTGGCTGTAGAATGAGGAGGGACAAGAAGAGACAGTTACCGGTAATGGAAGTGTAGTTGAAGGAGGAGCTCGGCGGAGCAGCCACCGGAAGCGAGTGAGCGGTGGTTCTCTTCTTTGTGAGTCGTATTTCCCGCAGTGAGCACTCGTATTCACCGGAAGCGAGTGAGCTGTGCAAAATTAAGGGTGTGTTTAGTTCCACATGGGAATCAAAAATATTTTGATGGAACAGGAATAATTACCAAATTAATGTTTTTTTTTTTTTTGAACAGCCAAATTAATGTTTGATTACGTATAATCTAAAATAAAAGTTTTAAAAATACAAAAATAAAAAATTAAGACAATTGATCTTAATATAATGACAACCAAAACACCAATATAAATAAAAAATATTAAAAGAAAAATCTAAAATCACTAAACCCAACTTAAAAATCATATTACCAATAAAATGAAATGATACATTTTTTAATTAGAGAATAAGATTTTTAATTGAAAGGGTAATAAATTCCATAGCTGTGTTTTAAAAAGTTATCAACTAAACCAGCCAAAGGCCTTTGTACTCGAGTAGCATAGTTGAAACTTCTGAGAGGTCTCAGGTTTGAACTTCAGTGTGGGGTAGATACTATAACACATCATAGATACTATAACACATAATAAATACTATTGCATTCCTTGTACCAAAACCGTGTGTCCACTCCTAATCTTTTCTTTCCGCCTCTCTTGTTTTTCTTTAAATAGTTTTCCTTTGTGGTCTATGAGATATTGAAAGCTCTTCACGAACATCAACCACGCGAGGTAGATATCGTATGTAAGGTAGACAGTAATACCTTTTTTTTTTTTTTTTTTTTTTAAAATATTTTGTATTGTTCGCAATAAAACTAACATTTGGTGCACACACACACACATATATATCATTGCAAGACATCATTGAATAAAGATCAGTGATTGATTCAACACACTGATGTCATTCATAGCTCAAGTCTGCAAATTCAATCGTTGAACCGCTTATAGCATAATGGTTGAAACTCTATGATCAACTTGTGTAAATTGTACTTTTCAAGCTACTTATAAGAAACTTCGCCATTACTAGTGCATGCAATCAAGGCTCCCCAACATTCTAGGGAAGTTGTGTCGAATCACCTATGCAATGTCTTTGGTATTTGGTCTTCACAAGTATTGACCTCCAAAACATCAATGACACATCGACAGAAGTTGAGTAAACATTCTACGGTAGTTTTTTATAGTCATGCGTAGGTACTCATCCATTGTGTCATCCAGTGCTCTATATGCTAATTGACGAATAGTTGTAGTTCATTTTTGTAGGGGAGATACATTTTTTTCCTAGCAACATCTACCTTGAGTTGAAAATATTCAAATCGAATAAGCACATAAATAATTGTTTCCTCATTTGAAATAGTTGGCTAAACACATCTTGGATTATTGAGTCATCAGCGAAGTAATATTTGACTAAGCGAGTGTAGCCTAACTCACAATCGTTATGAAAATACCCAAACACCTTCTTTAATGTCTTGACGGAGAAAAACGAGTTAATTCCACTTTTGGTCCTAGACTTATTAGGCGTATGCCAGTTTTAGTCCTCCATAATAAAAATGGTCAAATTCTAGCCACGCTTTTTGGATGTTGGACACTTTTAGTCTTCCGTCAGTTGTGTCGTCTGTTGACCGTGAAGTCGAAGGGCTTTTTGGTCTTTTTACGTGGTCTTGTTCTAATTATTTTATTCCTCCATTTTAGTGGTTGTTTCTTGCTACAACAAGAGCAGAGATGAACAAAATAGCTTAACAATGTTCTTATGCCTAATCTTCCCCAATGTCTCGATCGCTGCTTCAAACCCATCGTCTTGATAACCACCTTTCTCAACGTCACTGCTCTTACCAGCTAGCTTCAAATTCTTCTTGATCTTCTTCACAGCAACCACCTCACCACTGCTCAGCACAACCTTGTAAACCTTTCTAGACAACCCACTTCCAATGACATTATCTTCATCAAGACCATCCAATATCTCCTACTCATCGAAACCCAACTTATGAAATAACATCAAGGACCATTTCAACAAATTTGCAGCACCGGCTATGGTTTTTGCAATTTCACCGGAAAATGAGTTGCCTGCTAGAGAGGGAATTTTATATCATCATCGCCTCCTCCACAAAACCCAACCCACACAAATTTTCCCGCTCCAAGGACTACCTCTTCGTCGGCCTCACCCTAGCTACTCCCCGCTCTCTACTTCCTCTTCTCCTTCATCTATTTTGGATTCATCGCCGTCTGGACGCAGATCTGCTGCGCTAATCGCCAATCGGTGCACCGGATCCATCTATTAATGGCGCTTCTCCTGATCATGAAAGCCCTAAATCTTCTCTGCGCCGCCGAGGACAAGCATTTCGTGAAGGTCACCCGAACCGCACACCGAAACTGCGCCGCCGAGGACAAGCCTCCGTTGTGATCGGCGAAACCGGTCCCTTCATCAAAGACTGGGTCACCTGGAACCAAGTCTTCTTAATCATTGACATCGTTTGCTGCTGCGCCATCATCTTCCCCATTGTATGGTCCATCAGATCGCTGAGATAAACATGAAAAATCGACGGGAAAGCTGCGAGGAACACTCCGCCCTCGAATTCCTATGGAACACTGAAAACACGGACGCCTTTCATAGCTTCCTCTGATGCTTACATCTTGAAAAGGCCAACAATGATGCTTCATACAAAAGCTTTCCTATGTGTTGCCTTGAAGATACGCAAACAGGAAATCAGGGAGAAAAAAATAAGACTTTTTTCCTAGATCTCCATGAACTCTTTTCAACTCTGTTCTTGTTGCAGCTGAAAACAACCACTAAAATGGAGGAATAAAATAATTAGGAGAAGACCACGTAAGAAGACCAAAAAGTCCTTCGACTTCACGGTCAACAGACGACACAACTGACGGAGGACTAAAAGTGTCCGACATCCAAAAAACGTGGCTAAAATCTGACCATTTTTATTATGGAGGATTAAATCTGTCAAACGCCTCATAAGTCTAGGACCAAAAGTGGAATTAACTTGAGAAAAACTGTCACTTTTCTTTTTAAGGAGTTTGTGAGTTAAATTGGTCATGTTTGTGACCATTTTTCTCCAATTGATTCATCACTACTATCAATGATGGAATAAAAATCACGAGAAATTTGTGCCATATATATAGGCTATATTTTGATGACGAGTTTCTAAATTAAAGTAATATAAAATAAAATAATTTGCATATTCAAAATGAAAATAATTTAAATTTTAAAATATTTAATTTTGTATAAAATAAAATAAAATAATATTCAAAATGAAAAAATAAAATAAAATCAAGTTCCAAAGTGGTCGCTTGAATGAAATGCGCTCGCTAAGAGCTATGTGTCTCGGCTGTTTATTTCTCTCCTTTGCTTTTTTAATCTTTACCACCAAAAGCACTTGATTTTTAATTTTGTCCAAAAACTCACATCACCACTCAATGATACTCTTAAATAGTTACTCTTAAATAGTTAAATTACTATTTTTTTTTGTTTTGTTTTTTTCCTTTTTAAATAGTGAAGATTGATGTGAAATACCCACAAAAAATTAAAAAGAAACTCTAACCATTGGAGTTGCTCTTAGCAATTCAGGAATCATGCACGATCACACTAAACAGTCTTAAACTAAAATTGCTATTGGCTATAACTTAGAGAATAAATTACAATTTTCAATATTGCACTGTACAAAAGTATGTAGAACTGAGTGATGACTGTATACAAATACAAGAATAATCTTTTTAAAAAGATGAAAAATGTTATATCTTTGACTATGCTTATCCATGTCTATCTGCAACAAGTCGAACCTTATTCAGAGACTCCTGGAATGCCTGCCAAGCAACCATATAATGATCTTGAGAAGCCATACCCTCCTCAACAACTTGAAGAGCACGCCTATACAAGTGGTCGAACCACTGCACAGGGTTAGAAATGTCGATGTTATTGGAGCCAAGGTCTGGTGAATACAGGCGTTTGAAATCCTTTCTCCACCGTGAAAGAATGTACTGATTTGGTATTTCCTCTACGCCATTATGGTCGAGCACACATAATGCATGGCGGCATAGGTAACCTTTGAAGTTGAAACAACTGCACATGCACCGTACATCTTGTCCTACCCTATCGTACATAACTTCATAGTTTCTTGCATCCCTTGTATCTCCAGCAGTGTCTTGTTCTTTGATCATGTATGTGATCACTGGTGCATTGGTGTGGATTTGTGACACGCTAAAACAAGTAGACATCATTTCCACCTCAACTTGGAAGCTCAAGAATATTTCTTTTGTGTACATTTCAGACAGCCGTGATTCATAATTGCATCTAGTTCGCAACACAGGGTTGAACTCTTTTGACTCAAGATCATCGAGGGCTTCTTTCTGATGCTTTCTTTGCAGTATCAATTCATAAATATCAAGGAATTCTTTCAAATTGGTCTCTTTATGTACAAAACCTTCAAAGAAATGGCTCGTGGACACACCTGGCTGAGAGACAGACATTCCAGCAAAGAATGTATCTTTCAAGTAAACAGGAGCCCATCTTTCACGATCTTCATACAATTTTTGAAGCCATTCATGGCTGCTAATGCCGAAATGTTGAACCATTTCCTCCCAGGCAATTTCAAATTCATCAACTTTTAGTGAATTATATACAACCCTGTTAAGTACAGTGTAGAACAGTTCTGGTTGCTCCAACTCTCCTAATGTCTCAGCAATACTTTGCATGACAAGTGACAAGCAAAGGCAATGATGAGCCCTAGGGAAAACCTCAGATACTGCATTTTGCAAGGCCTTGCAGCGGTCTGTGATGATGGTCTGTGGAGGACGCCCTGACATACATGTTAGCCATGCTCTTAGCACCCAAATGTACGTCTCAAAACTTTCATCTACAAGCAAACCACAACCCAGTAAAAGAGCTTCTCCATGGTGGTTTACTCCAAAGAATACTACCAATGGGATCTCATAACTTTTGGACAAGCATGTAGTGTCAACCAGTACCACGTCACCAAAATATGAATATGAAGTCCTGGACCTAGAATCAATCCAGAAAACATTCCTGACATTCCCTTCATCATTTAGATCCATGATATAGAAGAAGTTGGGGTTTGTGAGCTGCATCCGAGGAAAAAAATTGCATATGAGTTGGAAATCACCTTTGTTAACTTTCAAGCACTTGGAGGCATCAATACAGTTGCTGAAGTCTCTTTCATTTGAGCTTCCATAGTTCAATGTATCAACAGTGGGAGATCGGTACAATTTGATTGTTCGCACTTCCACACCAACTGCAGGCTCTAACTTCCTTTTTGCTACAGAATCCATCTTCTTGTGTGATTTGCAGTTCTGTGCCCTCTCAGGATCAAACGGGTGGTTATGTTCAAGTTTAACTTCATCCACCCTCCATCTGTTGGAATCCACCAGCCTCAAACGTATCATTGCTAAACATCCTCTTCTTGTTTCCTTTCTTCGAGTACTTGCTTCTTTCATTGTCTTGAAACCCTCACAATTGCAGCAAAGCACTGCACCGCGCTTCTCTTTGCTGTTCCGTTTTGTCCAGGAAGATTTCACCCTGATAGCAAAACCAAGCTCCTTGGCATAACAATTGTAATAATTATAAGCATCTTCATAGGATTCAAATTCCATGCCCACGACTGGTGGCAGATAAGACTTCTTCTGAGACGTACCACCATCTTGATCATGAAATATTGTTGTATCACCATCTGTACAATTCTCTGGCTCATTGCTTTGAATCTCCAAAATTTGATTGGTGTTATGCCCTTCGTCAGTGCTTCCAAATTTGAGCACGTGTTCACTGTTATCATGTCCACTGCTTTCAAACTCAAGCACTTGCTCAGCAGTATTCTCAAGATCATTGCTATCAATCATGAGAATGTGGTCACCATCATTCTCGAGGTCATTGCCCTCAATATCAAACATTCCATCACTTTCAACCTCGTGGTCACTGATCTCATCCCCAATTACTTGCTCACTGTTTTCTAAACCTTCCTCCATCTGGAATCATTTGAAGATAGAATAGAATGCAGAATGTCAGAAGCACGACCATAATAAATGAAGAACACCGGTCAATTATATGGCTGAAGATGGTTTAGACTCTTAATTTACTACTTCAACCTTGCAATGCATACTCTTTCTCAAATGTTAACAGACAATGTTGTCATTGTTGAGAACTACTCAATGTGTCATCGCATTATGATGAGACGAAAAAACACACTTCACTAGTAAGGCAGCTAAAAGCCCATAAATCCATACCTCATGCTGTGCATCTACATGAAAATTGAATTTTCATTAAAAAAATTCCCCAAATTAGAAGGCAAAAAAAAGGTATAAACGTGCATCAGATCCACAGTTAAAAACAAAATATCCAGCTGACTTTTAGGTGTCAAATAACCAAAGTTATATATGGAGTATCATTATTATGAATACGAGACTCACACATTCTTCAAACACAGAAGACATTTAAATTAAATCAAACAGTAGGGGAAAGCAAATGATAGCAATCCACATCAAATTGAAAAAATGATAGCCACACGTTTTTTCTAATTGTCAAGCCACATAAACAAAATGCTTGAAATTAAAATGAACGGATCATGAATCATTTTGCTCTTCAAGAATTTAGAACAATTTACATCCTACGAGTACATAACTATTCCACTGCTTGCAATTTCCAGGCAATTTACGAGAGTATTGTCACTTGTCAGTATTGATTGCTATGTACTCTTGGCGTTACAGCTATAATAAATGATGAACAATCATACATTTGCTATGCACAGTAGAATTTGCATGGAAAAGTTGAAACTCAAGGAAAGTAAATATAGATAAAAGCCAACGGAGAATAGGAAAATATAGGGGGAAAAGGAGAATTTCTAGGAGCAATGATAAAATTAAACAGAGAGAAGCTAACAAGAAATACAAGGACGAGTTTCTAGAGGAGTTGAGAGGGACTTACAGTGATTTCGAGATCGTGGTTGGGAGATAAGCCATCGCCGGCCGGAGAAAAGGAGCTGCCGTCGGCCATCATTGCAGAGAACATCCCACGAGTTGTGCCAAAGTCTGAGAGATTATCAATTTCACCCTAAACCAGGCACCAGCTAATGATTTTTATTTTTTCACGCTTTGGTCCTCGAAAGTTCTATCTGTTTCACTTAAACCCCTTCTTATATATCAATTTTTTTTTTGTATTGAAATTATTAACATGTAATAGTCCATCATTAAGATTTTAAGATTTTTAACTAGATTCGGCAACTAAAATCAATTAATCAATAATCAACGAACAGTTGTAAGTTGCCTTCATTATTGAAAAAGACGACATACTAGTCGCTTTTCCTAAAAAGAGGCATTCGCAGTCGCCTCCTTCATGGATGAAGAATGCAGCTTCTTTTTTTTATCTTTTGTTGATAATCGCCTGTTGTCTATTTTAGTTGTTGGAGCTAGTTGGAACCTCTCTATAACTCTAATGTTGGCTATTACAAGTCAATAATCCATTCTTGAACTTTGATGCACGAAAAATGACATGTTAATGTGTTTAATTACAATTTTTAAAAGTTTAAGGGTGTGTTTGGAAAGCAGGAAAATGGTTTCTGGAAAATGATTTCTGGAAAATGAGTCATTTTCCAGAAAATATTTTCTTTTCTTGTGTTTGGCTGCAGAACAGAAAACTGTGTTGGTGTGTTTGGCTCATTTTCCAGAAAATGGGTAGGAAAATAAACAGAATTATATAATTGAATATTTTAATTAATTTGTTTAAATGTAACAACATTTATAACAAATATACAATCCAAAAAATAAAATAATCACAAAAAATCACAACAAAATAATATCTATCTCATAAAAAAAAAAAAAAAGTGGCTGACTTGTTTCAGATGTCAAACAAAAAAAAATAAAACTCATAATATCTATCTCATAATAAATAAAAAAAATTATTACTTAAAAACAAAAAGAAAAAGTTGAAGATGTCAAGAAGATCAGATGGGATGAAGATGAAGAAGTTAAAGCATTTAGGAGGCTTAAAGGAGATGGAAGAAGCAAAGGAGAAGGAAGAAGCAAACTTTGGAAAATGACTTCCCCCAAAAAAAAGAGGAAGTCATTTTCCATAAAATTAGGTTTATTTTCCATTGACCAAGAAGTTCATTTCCATTGACTCTATTTTCCCCCTTCTTCCCAAACACCAAAAACCCGGAAAATGATTTCCAGAAATCATTTTCCGGGTTTCCAAACACACCCTAAGTGTATGATTGACTTTTGGTATAAATTTAGAAACTTATTTGCCTTTCTTGCAATGATATTTTAACAAATTGCAATTTTGTTTGTTGACTATTTTGCCCCTAGGAAAATTGAAAAAATAATAAAGTTTGTGTTTAGTTGCTCCAATAAAATAACATTCTCAACACTAGTTGCTGAATCTAAAATTATCAATATGTTTTTTTTTTAAATGTGTAATAGCCTTTAAACCACACAATATATAATGCAGAGTAGTTCGCAAGAGAGCGATAAATCATACTCCCTCTGTCCCATTTTACCTGTCTTATTTACTATTTATTGGTCAAACCAACTCTTTCTTCTTTGCTTATTTTCTTTAGTAATTTTTTATTATTTTAAAATTTATTTTTTTGTATTTAATAGTACTTTTAATGTAGTTTCTAAATATATAAATTTTATATATTAATGCTAAACTTAATATTATGAAAATTTGGATTAAAAATTACTTCAGTCAAGCATCGTGACAACCATTTTAGGACGGAGGTAGTACTAAATAAATTTTATATAACAGACTCGATTGAGAGACTATTAGTAAAATCAAACTCGTGACTGTTTGGTATAAGAAATAAAATGTCACCTCTACTCTAGAAGAGGTAGTAACACAACTTTTCATCGATTTGAAACTATACACTCCTCCTGGTAATATAAGATACCTTCTGATACTATATACTAAAGTGCATAAAATATTAAACTTCAGAACACAAGATCATAAGTAAAATGTTGTTCTAAGAAACAATTTGAGATGCAAAATCTCAAAATGTTTGGAACAATTTCCTTGCATAAGGGTCAGAATGCTACAGTCTAGAGACCACTAGGGTACAGAATAGACATAAACAAGTTGCAGTGCTGTTCATGACTGCATATACATAATGGTTATCCAATTCAGGGTACTTTCTAGCTACAGATACACATGCAAATGATGCAGTCAGCATAACCGATTGGTAGGTAGGTATGACAAAAGCAAAAATCCCACCTTAATTTACAAAAAATTACTGCTACTAGCTACATTCCATGCTATACAAAAGCATATGACTGAAGTTGTTCTCGCTATTTTATATGACCATCGGATACTACTTTGCTTTCTTGGACTGCTTCCTGCTTCGGGTGGATGCTGCCTTTTTCTTGGATGGCTTCTGAGATGCGTCGAAGTCATTCTCATCGTCACTCCCACCAGAAGAAGCATCATTGTCAATGCTTTTATTAGACTTTCTTTTTGGAGTAGTTTTTGCTGGCTCATCTTCATCAGCAGCAGCAGTAGTATCTTTTCCCCCTGATTTTTTGTCCTGCTTTTTACTAGCTTTAGCAGGCTGAGATCCTGTTAGCTTTTGTAGCTCAGGTACAATGGCCGATGTCTGAGTTAAATTCAGGAGGGAAAGAAGACGAGGAAGAAAGTAAGCACATGAGGATACGAGCCAAAGCTAAATGCATGTCAACATATAATATAATGAGTACACAAGCAAGCATACCCTGCCACCGGCAACTAAGAATTCAATTTTCCTCCCTGCAGAACATTCAAAATTCAAATGCAATCAGAATATTTGATGCAAAGCAACTGGGTATTTCAAGAATTGTTGACAAGCAAAATATTTGAAGTAAAGAGAGCCAGTGAATGTCATACTTCTATCTAATTCAGGACAGGACCAAAATAGTTGCATAAACAAGGAACAAGGAACAAGGAAGCCAGGTACATAGAACCAATAAATGCAAGTGTAGGCCTACATACTACATCCCAAAGAGGGAATCTGAAATAACTTCTTCTATAACCACTAAACGCACTAAAAACAGAACAAAAGTTACTAATTACCCAATAGCAATTATTATCCTCACATAAACAGTAGATCTAGTAGAAATAGATGACTCGATTAATCTGTGGACTGTACTATTGAGTCATGGAGATTCAAGGAAAATAAGAAATCAATAGCCATAAGCCAAGAAAGCAGTGCAGCAGGGGTAAGGATCCAAACCATCAATAAAAGCATTGTCCTTCTTTTCCCGAAAATGGTAAATCCAATTACCAGGGAACTGATCACTATCTGCTCCAACTTCTACAGCTTTTTCAATAACCTGTGAACAGAACTTTTTTCTGTTAAAAGAATCATAATTGTGAAATTATCTCACCATTAACTTTTCCAGGCTTTTTGCCCCACCGATAATGAAATAACCACTCAGCAGGGAAGCGGCTGCTGTCAGCATCAACATCAACTGAAAACTCTATAACCTAAGCATATGATCTCCAATGTCTAAACATGAGTATAAAGGCAATAAAGATATGATGAATTAAATCACCAGCCTATTAGTAAGAATATGAATAACCTCATTTATGCATTTGAGTAGTGCTGCACAACTTTCTTTGGACATGCTTGAAGTGATCTGCAGTGGATGAATTCTTGCCTGTCAAAAAAAAAACATTTTGTATGTAATTGGCAATATGAATACGCACCAAATTTTATTTAGTGGCTAAAGGGAAAGGAATAAACAGATTTCACCAGAACAAGAGTTTTTTTTATTATTGATAACCTTAATCACAGAAAGTTATCTGTTGATTTGACTAAGCAACCCACTATGCAGTAATCAGATTTAATGTGATGACAGGAATCTAAATTTCCTAATGAAGTTATGGAAGAAATTGATGACAGAGAAAAGGCACATTCACCTGATATAGCACTTCATCTGCAATCCAGTTACCAATACCAGATATAAAATTCTGCAGAAACAATGGCAAATCAAAGTTTGACTCACTTCAAAATGGGACTAGCTAGCATTTCAAATAGCAAAATGTTTTATTTGGTCCTAATATTGTTTCTTACATGGAAAAAAAATGATTTGTTTTTGAAGAAAAATGTACAGAGTAGTATGTACGGCTTGCAGTTGTGGCTGGTTTCCAAGAGGGAAAGAGGGGTTGGTGGCTTTGATCTGGATTAGTGATGTTGGTGGTAAATTTGAGGAGGGATGCTATAATTTTCATTAAAAATAATAATAATTTTATTGTAGACAACAAAATGAAGTTGAAATTAGACATGCCATTAGATCTAATGGAAGTTAGATGGCTCCATCCAAATATGGGGCATTGCCCATAATACTAACAATAATTGAGTTGAGGTGCCACTTTTAGGATGCAGGTTCAAAATTAGCCAAAAAGGAAAAACATAGAGGCCAAATTGACCCTTAACCATTTTATGATGCATTCCAGACTAGGAAATTGCAGAGGGCAGAGTCGGTGGATTTTTATAAACCTGGTCAATTAAAAGGGTCTTAATTCCAATCTTTTTCTTGCTTAGAGCTTTGTGGAACTCTTCTATTGTCTTTGGCTTCAATAATGCATCAGGTCCAAGCTCTGATATAGGAGGCACAGCAGCTGGCTGCAGAGATTGAACCATAAGAGAACTTCATATAAGAACCCTGTTCTTGAGGGGAAAAATGGCATGGAACACTGCAAGTATATAATATATAATATAACAATACATTTTCAAGTAACCGAACTCGAGCAAATCTCCTCATATCAGTGAATGAAAGCTCCAAGCCATTTTCCAGCTGCAGAAAGCATGCAAAGTGTCAATGCTAATTGGAAAGTGTATATTTTCAGAGCCAATTAACCTTATAATTATTGAAATGAATCATACTTGTTTTTTATCAGAATGTTTAATATTATATATGTTTGCATTCAAGCATCTCAGTGCCATAACTGAGAGTTGCATTAGTGTTACAATGCATGGTATTGTATCATCAGTGTCATCAGTATTATGTCATGTGTCTGAAGCAGAAACATTAGGGCAATCTCCCTAAGAAATTGCAAGCAAAAGTTGTCTTTCACAAATAGTCTATATCATTGATGAAACATGTTCTGTTCCTAACAAGAACATGTATCGTGTAATTCTCAGACTAGTGCATAAATCACCCAAGAGTTCAGGACCGATGAAATTCCAAATGTTTAGTATAATAAAAATCAATATGTAAGCACTCCCTAAATTCATGGAGAATACTAAGAATAGACAAGACTTCTCACTTCAATGAAAAACTTCGAATGTCTGGAAGGCCACTCATCCTCATCACTGACAGCAGACCTGTAAGCAAGGAAATTTGTAGCAAACCTCAGTTGCAATACAATTTGCAGATGCAAAAAGTAAAAGACTTGAAAGTGACAGTCCTCTCCCTTAACAGAAAATAATGAAAACAATTGCAGCAACTCCAAGTACATACTGCAATGAGTTATTAAAAAATGAACCTTGATAAGTGCAGCTAGAAAGCAGGTATGTTGGACACATCAACCAGAAAAAAGAGTATAACAAATGACAGCTTCCAAGTTTAATGTGTATATATGCTAAAGTAATTCACCAGTCAACTCTCCAAAATTTGATAATAGCTTTAAACAGGATCATAAAATGATAATTTATGAACTGAGAACATTATATACAATATATTCCCCACTGGTAAGGAACATTTGGACACACCGTTTATATTTTGTAACAGCTACTCCCTTGATATACACAGCACCGGCCATTCCTGATCAAGACAGTAAGATATGAAACAAACAAATTAATTCAAGAAAGCCTTAATTTTTTTTTGTCTTTGAACTTCAAAGATGCAGTAACAAATAGAAGACTGAAACATATACAGAGTAACATTTTCCCCCAATGTTTTCAACACACAACTGAAGGAATTGAAGAAAGCTTCAATTTTCTTTAACAACAAAACCCTAAAATGAACTGCAGCACTCTAAATGCATAAACCTCCGAATATTCTTCTGTATAACAATAAAAGACGATCAACTTATTCTCGGAAGGATATCAGCACTCCATAAAACTATCTAATTACATGTCTAAATATTTACGATAAGTGAGAAGAGCAATCGGCCAATCTCACCAAACTGGAAAGTAGGAAAAGGAGGAGAATCGAGCTGAATCCACATGTGTTTGCCCTTGCGGTGAGCAGCGACGATGGTTTTCCCCAGAATAGAAGCCTCGAAGTCCTCAGAAGACACGCCATCGATGACCTTAAAATCGTTGGCGATTATGGCTTTCTTGATCTTTAAGCCGGTGCAGTGTTCCTCCACGGCTCTCCGAGCCGCCTCCACCTCTGGAAGCTCCGGCATTCTCGAGCGGAGGTGAGTATGTGAGTTTAGGTTCTGAACTTCGGGGGGAAAGCTGATACAGTGAGACCTTTTAAGTTTGGCGCTCTTTCGCTAATGGGATTTATCAGGCCAGGAGGGTTTTATTTGATTCGTTTTTAGGTTTTTAGGGTTTATAAATTCAGAAAATGACTTTCTACCGTTCGAAAAAAGGATTTCAAGATTTTTAGGGTTTTTTTTTTTTTTTTTTTTTTTTGCAAAAGTCATTTTTTAAATTTACAAATAGATCCTAAAAATTTTGAAAAAGCCCAAGCAAAATCCTTCTTATATATGTCACTAGTTTTATACGCGCATTGCGCGAATGGGTTAATGCCCAATGTTTATATTTAAATAAATATTTGAAAGTATATCAATGCAAGATTATATAAGAGAAATTTATGCATGGGTAATTGAATGTCGAATTTTTTTTATTTAAATATCTAACTCAAAGTATATGAATCCAAGATAATATAGAAAATTCATTATAATTATTACTAAAATAAATGTTTGTAACCTTGTAAAATCGATAGTCTGAATATTTGGTCTAAAAATGATAGTCTAAATAAATACTACTTTTAATTTGAATTTTTCTAAGTGTTCTTAATTTTATTTTGAGTAACATTGTCATTGTCTTCATCTTTACTATTTGTTCTCTTCCTTTTTGTTGGTAGTGTGTTATTTGCAATTCGGATATTGTTGGTAGCATAGATGACAACGTCATGCAATGAGATTATGATATAGGAGCTATGAACTTTCCTTTAGGCGTTCTGCCTGGGGTTCATTTGGTTCAACCATTATTGTTGAATGAATTATTGTGGATAAAGAAATCCCTAGTTTAAGAAACAAGATTAAATTAATTAATAAAAATTTGAAAAGTTAAAATATTATGTATTCCAAAGATATTAAAATGTAGTTTCTCGCTTCAATTTGCTAGGTAATGGGTTATTTGAGTACTTTCATTGTCAACAAATCCCCAAGTAGTTAATATGATTGGTTTCAAACTATTTTTTTTTTTATTTTTTTCATGGTATTAAAGAAATACATATGTATCATTTTTTGGTGTAACTATTAATTTATTTAATTCAATAAGAGTAAAATAGAGTGATTCCGCTTCAATTTGTTGGGTTATTATTTGAGTACTCTATTTGTCAACCAATCCCCAAGTAGTTAATATAATTAGCTTCGAATTATTTTAAATTCTTTTTCATAGTATTAATAAAATACTCTGTAAATAAATATATAACATTATTTTGTACTATAACTTTGATATTTAATTACAAGAGATTGTAAAAATAAGATAATGGACAATGTAATGAATATCAATTGATAAATTTGAATGTAAAGAATCTTTGCATGAGAGAAAATAAAGACAATATAACTAATGAAATTATTTATCTTATTTAATTTAATTTTTTTATAATGAATAATTTTTTCAAATAAAAGTATTGTAGACACATAATTCTAAATTAAAGAAATACATATATATCATTTTTTGTCGTAGCTACTAATTTATTTAATTTAATAAGAGTAAAATAGAGTGAGAAACTTAATTATGTCAAATTTGATTGAGATGAGGTTTGAACCTAAGACCTTTCTTATAGAAATTAATGGGTAAGTTAAAAGTTAACGGAATATTAACGGAGAAGAGAATATTTAACAGAAAACTTAACGGATAATCATAAAAGTAAGGTTAAATTAGGTAATATCTATTAATAATATTAATCTGAATTATCTTAACCATCTATTTGATTAAATAATTCATCTGAACCATCCATTTGATTAAATAATTTGACCGCCATTTTTTCTACCCATTTTAGGCCTAACTCTCTTTGGCTCTTATTAGTACAGTAGATATTACCATTTAAGTGAAAGAGCGTCAAAATTAAAAAGGTATCAACTTTCCATCGAGGACCTTAGCTCACCTTTGCTGGAAAATATCGGAGCTTCCATTGGTGGAGGTGGCTCGAAGAGCCGTGGAGGAACACTACAAGGTCTTGAAGATTAAGAAATCCATAATAGCCAACGATTTTAAAGTCATCAATAGTGTGCCTTCCAAGCACTTCGAGATTTCTCTTATGGAAAAACTATTTTTGTAGTTCACCTGTTGCGGGGCTAGGCTTTTGGAAAGAAGAGAATAATGAATTAGGGTTTATTTGGCTTGCTTTAAATATGCTTAAAATTTTTATTTTTTTTATTAGTAGCTACCCAAATCTTTTAAGGTTTGTATACAATAATACAATATATTTCAAATTATTTATGTTTTATGTATTTTCAATTTTATTTTTAAATATTTATTAGTAGAATATATTACGTGCATCATACGTGCATTCTGTGCATTTTTCGTAATGGGTAAGTAGTATTGTGTAACAAACCTAATCTTTAAGGTTATTTTTTTTTTGAAAGAAAATGTAGCTATTCCATTAATTCATAACATAAAACGTTTACATCAACGATCAATGAAATGGTAAACCATTCCTTACAGTTAGACATAGAAACAACTTTTCTAACTATGCTATAGAAAACTTGAATCGCAGACTGTTTCATAACTAAGAAGCTATGTTCCTTCAAGGAGTTTAAAGCTTCATCAAAGATCTGGGTCTTCGTCATCATTCTTTTTTGTTCGCCCAGGATAAGATCAACACTTGCCGAAACCAAACTAAACGATTTATGCTAATGAAAATAAAAAGCCCGTGAAAGTAACGAGAGGAAAAATGCTCGTGAAAGTAACGAGAGGAAAACACAATAATAGAGAAAATAAAAAGTGGGTAAAGTCAAAGTAGGGTTGGGAGTTCAAGACTACCAACACAAACCCAATACCTACCTACTATTATTTTATTCAAAGGGAAAGAAAACGAAAGAAGAAGATCTGTGGCGGTGGTCGGAGGCGGATAGAGCTGTGACGATGGTCGGGGCGGAAGAAGAGCGAGAGCAAACGTAGAAGGTGACCAAAACCGCCGGCTCAAAGATCCATTATAGCTCCGGCCGGAGGCCGGCGGTGGAAGCCGAAGTTGAGCAGCAGAGAAAGGCGTTTGGTTAATCTTTAAGGTTATTGTTATAACTTCTTTCAAAAAAAAAATGTTATTGTTCTAACCGATGCACATCCCTCTTTTAAAATTAAAGGGGGGAAAATATCATTTTTAGTCCTTCAACTATAATATATGTATCAATTTTTGTCCTTGACTATTAAAATGTTCAAATTAGGTGCATGACTATTCAATTCGTATCAATTTTGGTAATTGACTATTAAGATTTTCAAATTAGGTGCATGACTATTCAATTTGCATCATATTTGATCCTGCTATTAAATTTTCTGACCAATTTTTTGGCCAAGTCACCAGTGACCAACTATTTTATTTAATTTTTATTTTAAAAATTATTTTAATAAATTTTAAATTAAAGAACTTAAAAATAAAAAACATCGGCCACCCCCACCCTCCTCCATTCGTCTCATGAATTGAAGGTCGAGGGGGGGGGGGGGAGAACGCTGGTCTCCAAGGAGGTAGCAGGAGTTCTGTTATTTTTATTTTATTTTTAAGTTTCACAATATTATTGTTTTTGATTCTCAACAAGATGAGTTTGATATGTATAAAATTTATGTTTGAAGTAAGGCTGTTAACGAACCGAACATAAACGAACGGAGGCTGTTTGTGTTCGTTTGTTAAGGATTTTGGAGTGTTCGTGTTTGACAGGATAATTGGGCACCCGACCCGGAACCACGGGCAGCACCCAAGGACAAGACAATGAACGGACGTTCAAACTAGACGTTCAACATTCCACTCCAATGGTACTCTAACGGCTCCTCAGCATTAACACTCCATTACTGCGCATTTAAGATAGGACGTTGCGCTCAGGAATATAAAAGGGCGCTCACAACACATGCGGAGACACGGAACATTTTCTGGACTAGAACCCTTTACTGTATTGAGCATTTTGTACTGCACTGTACTCAAACATTAATAATAAAAGATACCGGTAACACATTATTACCGTCAGTGTTCGTGTTCGTTTGTTAAGGTTTTTGAAAATCTTGTTCGTGTTCGTTTGTTAAGCGTTCATTAGTGTTCGTTAACGTGTTCGCTAACGTTAACAAACACGTTCACAAACATGTTCATGAACACGTTCGTGAATACTTAATAACCAAACAACTGCACATGTTCATGAACATCATTTGTTCGTGAACAAGAAACAATATATGTTCACGAACAATTATACATACATACATATATATATATATATACATATATATATATATGTATGTATATATGCGTTTATAAACATGTTCGCGAACATTACTAAACGAGTACAAACGAGCTTGTTCACGAACACTACTAAACGAACACAATCGAGCTTGTTCACGAACACTTAGCAAGCGAGCTTACTATTGTTCAGACTCTGTTCGTTTATTAACCAAGCTCTAAATTTCGTTTGTTAATGTTCGTTTACCTTAATAAACGAACATAAACGAACGTTTGTCGAGCCCGAACACGAGTAGTTTGTCGAAAGCTCTGTTCGCTAATAGTGCTAGTTTGAACTATATTTTGCATGCCTTGTGATTCCATGAGTCATAAGCATATTCTTCCTTGAAGTATATTACTATGATTTCTTTTCTTGTTGTTGTTGCAATTGTAGATGATATTTGTATGTTTGTTTTGGCTTATACTTTAATTTTCTGTTTTCTTGTTCTGAATGCAAGCAATTCTTGTTGTTGGGTCGCAAATACATACCTTGGATTATTTTTTTATTTTTTATTTTTTATTTAAGATAGTGTATGGCATATTTTATATGCTTTCCTCTTCTTATTATTTTTATACCTTTTTTAATGTCTAATAATTATCATAAATAATTATTAATAATTGTAAATTTAAATTAGATAATCATATTAATAATTAATTATTAAGGCAAGTATAATTTATTGTGTACTGTGACACATTATTTTTAATAATTTTGATTTAATTAAATTATACCTAATAATTTTAATATTACACGGGACACAATAAATATCATAAATAATGTTTAATAATTTTCAATTGTATTCATCAATAAAATTAATAGTTAATTTTTAAGTCAATTATAAAATATTTTGTACTGTGAGCACATTATTTTTAATTATTTGTGCTTAATAATATTATATCTTATTTAAAAAAATTCAAAGTAATATTTTTTAGTACTACGGATGTGTTAATTATTAAGGAAATTAACAAATATTTAGTTTGATAATAAAAAGTCTTCAAATGTACAAATTATAGTAACATAAGAATCAAATCAATCAATTAGTAAGACAATTATATTAGGCAATATAATTAATAATTTACTTTTTAAATTATATTCTTAATTTTAATAATGAATATTTTTCTAAAGTGTACACACACACGAAGCTTTATTTATTTATTTATTTATTTGGTGAAGTCACACACACGAAGCTATAACACTATATACATGCCTTAATAATTAATAATTATTATTAATATTATTGCCTAATAATTATTTATGGTAATTCTCTTCACCTTCTTTCGTGTAATTTTTATGATAATCTATATACATATGTTTATACTTAAGGTATTATATTATTGACACAAACTAAATAATACTTACCTTGCCAAAGGCTTTGTGGTCAAGCGGCATAGATGTGGCCCTCCCATGTGAGAGGTCACAGGTTAGAGGTCACAGGTTCGATCCCCAGTAGAGATATTGTGCTTCAGTATGTTGAGGAAGTATGTATGAACATATACTACATTGTAATAGAGTCAATAGTATTCAACAAAAAAAAATAATACTTACCTTTTTTTTCCAAAATACTTACTTTAATAATTAATTATTAATATAATTGTCTAATTTTTAGTTATAGTAATTATTATGGTAATTCTCTTTCCCTTCTTCCGTGCACGTGTGTCTATATATATATATTAACAAGGCCGAGCTGACCAGATTAACTCGGTTTCAAGACATTATATTCAGATCACACGTGAAAGTTGAGAACGCTCCAAAACGAAAACTATTAATATGAGGATCAAAATTGTCACTTTTGAGTAGTCATGGTCACGGTTCAGAACCAAATAATAAATAATAATAATTATTTTTTTATTTTTTCTGATTTGGAACCAGAACTGTCCATAAGAGCTAAATTTGTAGCTATATATAATTTAGGGACTATTTTTACATTTAACGTAGTCCCTATAATTTAGTGACGAAAAATATAAATTCCTATAATGTAAATACATTGTTAAAGCCCAAAGTATACTTTAAACAATATATATACAACTGTTATACCATGGACCAACAGTTATATTGCATTATAAATTTTGGTTCAAAAATTATGTGTATGTAGTTAACACCTGTAAACAAATTGAAGGGCACAAAACATTGTTAACTGCAGGTACATACTATTTTAACTGTAAAGACAATATTATGTGTCTATCCTTAACATATTATGTATATGCAGTTAATAGTTTATGTGTATGTAGTTATCATGTTATGTGTCTATAATTACCATATGATGTGCCTTTAATTTGTTTACAGGTACAGAATGTGTCAACTACATGTACAAAATCTGAATGTTATTTTTAAACCAAGATTCACAATGCAAGGTGGACTCTCATCCATAGTATAATTGCCCAAAAATACTTCATGTACTCGAAAAATTATACTCCCAATTTTTACTCCCACTTATTTTCAAATTTGATTGGAAGAAGAAAAAAAAAGTAATGAATAAATATCAAGGCCCTCTATTAAATTAAGCAATTAAGACATAGCATGTCATATAAAGTAAAAAATAGAAGTAGAATTTGAGAATTTCTCTTGCCATGTTACTATGATGTTGTAGGCTTTTTGGTTGAGAGAATCAGACAAACAAGTGAAACAACTATTTGTATGGGCTTTCCATTGATTAGCCCAAAATACCTTTTTGAGTTTGCAGAGCCCATTGGCGGCTGCAAAAGGCTAACATTGTTCTTAGAAAATATTCTTCAGAAAAAAAATTTTAGAAAAATAATTTAATGCCAAACACCGTGTGTTCACATGGCAGAGTAGTGGCTCTCCCATATGGAAAGTCATGAGTTTGAGCATGAACAGATACTACAATGTAATAGTTAGTTGTATTCAAAGAAAAATAATTTAATTTTTTAATGTTTGACTGAAGATAAGAAAACAATCTTTTTTCTGTTGGGTCACACTTGTGTGAGACCGTCTCACGGATTCTTATTCGTGAGACATGTCTGGTCGGGTCAAAGCACCATGCAAATGTCATACTTATATGTGCAAATGTCATACTTATGTGCTCAAATATAACACTAATCAAGAATACAATTTTTGTTACTTATAAGAGAAAAAGTAATACATTTTTCATAATAAGTAATGTTGACAAGTGCTCCTTACTTATAAGGGCAAATATAATACTTTTGAGGAAAAATGTAATACTTTTAAATCGAAATGTAAAAGTATTGTATTTTCCCTTAAAAGTATTACATTTACCCTTATAAGTAACAAAATTTTTATTCATGATTAGTATTACATTTGAGCATATAAGTATGACATTTGTTCATATAAGTGTTACACTTGCATCTTGACTCGACCCGACCCGACCCGTCTCATGGTGAGATGGGCTCACACAAATTTTTGCCTTTTCTGTTTGGTCAAAAGTTAAGAAATTACATTTTTTTATTTGGTTTATTTTCCTGAAAATGAATATATTATGTGTTATAATAATAATAATAATAATAATAATAATAATAATAATCTAAAAACATAATAAGTCTCAATCAAGGTTATAACCTTAATTTATGTCCCTCTTTCTCTATGCTAATAAATGTATAAATTTTGTTTTAAATGTTGTACACTTCAAAGTTATTAGACAAAATTGTCTCTACTTTATTCTTGTCATACACAACTACTTATAACACCGTTACTTTTTAACTCCATCGTTATTACCATACACTTATATCTATCATATCTTTTTCCTATTCTTTAATTATCATTTTATTAAAATCATTATATAATTAATTTAATGATTGTATTTTTTATTTAAATTTCTATTAATGGTAAATTACATATGTGTGTGTATAAAATACATATATTATTTGTGTATGTATAATTCGAATTATAAATTTTAATTATTTGTATTTATTAATGTTTTAATATTGGGCATGAACTTTCGCGCATCACCCGTACAAAGTACTAGTAATAATAATAAGTGGTGATTATGGTGGTTATAGTGGTGGTAGGGGTGATAGTGATGTGGTGGTGATAGTTGTAATAATAATAATCCGGAAACTAACTTGAAAAGAGAGGTAAGAGATCGAAGATAAATACTGGAAAATAAAGAATTCAGAACATATCTTTTGACTAAAAATCTAGAAAGACATTTTCTACCAAATTAGAATTTTTTGCTTTGACTATAATGGATATTTTCCTTTGAATAGATTTTTCTTGAATATCCAAACACAAGAAAATTCAGAAAATGAATTTCAGAAGTCACTTTCGGGTTTCCAAATAGACCCTCAATGAAAAAATGTCACTTTTAATTTGATCTTTGAATTATTTCGCTTTTGAAATTTTGGTTTTGGTAAGTTAATTGAAAAAGTTAGCCTCTTAATATAATTGTTCAAAATGTTACACTTTTAGCCCTTAATGTTATATAATTGTCAAACTCCATTAACATATAAGATTATCTTTATCATTTAGAAACTATACTCATGAATATTGATTCAAAATGGAAAAAAAAAAAAAAAACCTCATTTAGAATCAATATTCATTAATTTTCACATGGAGAAAATGAAACTATAATCATGAATATTGATTCAAAATGAAAAAAAATAACCTCATAAAAAAGAGTTTGCTAATGGAGTTTGATAATTATATAACACTAGAGACTGAAAGTGTAACATAATAAAAAAAATTAAGCAATTATATATATATATATATATATATATATATATATATATATATGTGTTTAAATCAATTAACATACATTAAATTTCGGAGGACTGGGACGTGCATGTGGATCACATATCTTGCGACCTGAACTGTGCGGTGATATGATAGCGAAATTGGGACCGAGACGAAACTATGATTGGATTGAATTCCAGAGCCCACCGGAAGTTGTCATAGGTATTCTTGAGGCTGATAGAGTCAAGATGGCTCTCTGGATGTCTGCTTGATTTTCTTCTGTTCGCTGGATATCCCCCCTCCTCACCACCCAAAAAAAAATAAAAAAATAAATTAACATACACTAAATTTTCAAAAGTGAAATAATTCAAGAATAAAAATGTTGTTTTCCCTAATTTAAATCCTCTCCACGTAAATGTACTAAAAAATATTTAAAAGAAAATATCACATTACTAATTTGTTTAAGTATTTATTTTCATTCGAAAAGATGGAAGATGAAAAATTAGAAATGCGTATTTTAAATTGAAAAAAAAAGGGGGGGGGGGGGGGGGGGGGGAAATTTGAAAAAA
>NC_044925.1:21458771-21501517 GCF_003576645.1 Ipomoea triloba | reverse complement strand
GGGGGGGAGAAATTTGAAAAAATTGATAAAATATTTTTTCTATTAATTCTACATGTACTTAGGGATGACAACGAGGAAGGGCGAGAGTGAAGAATGGGGTCCCCATCCTCGCCCGTGAATTCATTCCCTTACGGGATGGGGAATTACCCTCCATCCCCATCACTACGGGGATTTTTTATGTACAGAGGTTTCCCGTCTTGATTTTTTTTTTTAAAGTATACACATTTCAACTTTAGTATAGTATACTATAAAATAATATTTTATTTAAATTATTCAAAACATAAGTCATTTTTTTTAGTACTACTTACCTACCCGCTTTCATATGCGAGTGCAACTGGGTATCACTAAACCACAAGGTCTTGGTCAAAACTTAAGCTTTTAATTAACCAAAATACCAAATATCCATACATAATAAATTGAAAAAAAAAAAGAATCAAAAGTTTAAACACTTGGTGAGAGTAGTATAACAGTATATCTACCATTTTAATTTCTTTTCTATTTTTACAAAATTTTCACATGTGGGGTACACTTTTTGGAGAATGAAAATGATAAACCGTGGGAATAGGTAAAAAAGAAAAAAAAAGTGTAAAAAGTGAAAACAATAGAAAAATTTTCCAAACAACAGACATGTTTGGTGGTTGTTTTTTGTTTTAATTTTTAAAATAAAGATGTACTGCTTTTGACCTTTTCATTTTTTGCAGCTTTCCCTTCCTAATTTATTTGCACTTGGAACCTTGTGTACTTCAATAATTCCTAACCAAACAGCATATGAAACAAAGCAGAATTGAACATGTAGGAAGAAGAACCTTTGACCTTGAAGCCTGCCTGCACAAGTCATCACTACTTACTAAACAATAATTGATTGGTTTTTAATTTCTATCTTTATTCATTTTGAAACCCAATTATTGATTTAGACACAGCTTGTTGAAATCTTCTTTTGTTAATTTGATGCTTCCAAGGTTATTTTATTCTTAGTTAGGAAGGTTCCAATTTTGACCATTCACTACAACTAACCATGCATGCTTTGAACTTTACTTGCTAACTTCTTAAGATTGCTATTTTATATACTTATTAAAAGATTATGAACAGTAACTAGCTTGGTTGGCATGAGTAGCCGTACACTTTCGTCCAAGAGAGATCGAGAGTTTGATCTGAACCTCTTCTCGTATAGAAATTATAGGTAAAAATGTTCTATTTCACCAAAAGGTATGCATTAGCTCAAGTATGAGGGAATTGAGCCGTTTAAACATAAGACCTGATTGATGCTTGATCGATTCGTTTTTTTTTTTTTAGTGCTACTGACTCTGTTGTATCTGTTCATAACTACTGAAGCGCAAGATCAGTCAACAATGCCTCCACTGAGGCTCAAACCCATATCCTTCCATATGGGGGTGCAACTGGGCAACACTAGACCACAAGGTCTTGACTAATTTTTTTTCGTTAATTGTACTTGACACTTAAGAAGAGATCAGAGAATTTTATAAGTATGAGTGAGACCAATTAGAATGATTCCATTATATATATGTTGCATGCACTTAACAAGTTTGTAATTAAGAACCAAATGTTATTGGTAAGTATGTCATATGTGCATTATTTTGTAGGTGACCCACAAGTCCAAAACCCTGAAGAAATCAGAAATTGAATTGCCCCAATTTACTCAACTCCCATCTACTGGTCTGCTTAACTATATACAAACTTTATGTCATTTCGTACCATTTAATTTATTTGTTCTAGTGGTGCATCCCTAGTCCCTACTTCTACCTATCTCTTTATGTGCTAAATCCCAACTAACCACTCTTTACAACCTACTTCACACATCTTTTTTTTTTTTTTAAATAAATGAAAATACAAATTTATTAAACAATCAAGCATATGAAAGAAGATTGATAGGCTAATTTTGGATTATCAGATTAATTTTTTTATTGGGTGCAATTTTTTAAACCTTAACTCGTTAATTTTTAAATTAATTATTGATCGATTTTGTGTTAGATTGAGACCTCTATATTCCTCTAAAATGAGGGGGAGAAAACCAACTTTAGACATCTTCAGATCATTTTGAATTTTGTCATCTTGTGTGCGTTTTGTGGTGTGCAATAGAGTCTGTAGCGGAATGTGTGTAGCAGAATCTTTTTATGTGTGCATTTTTCTTTTAATGGATGAGGGTGGTCTCTGCATTCTAGGTTGATTGTTTGTGCATTTTAAATATAACTAATATTGTATGTCAAATTCAACGTTTGATCAATATATGTGAATATACGTTTGGGGCGATGTGTGCATTTCAATGTCATCTTGTGTGTGTAGGCCGTTTTGTGGTGTGCATCAAAATGTGTAGCGAAATGTGTGCAATAGAATGTTTTTACGTGTGCGTATCTTTTTTTAATTGCAGGAGGTGGTATGTGCATTTTAAATGCAACCAATATTATATGTCAAATTTAATGTTTGATCAGTATATGTGAATATACGTTTAGGGTGAGGTGTGCATTTCAGTGTCGTCTTGTATGTGTAGACCGTTTTGTGGTGTGCATTAGCGTGTGTAGCGAAATGCGTGTAGTAGAGTGAGTTTACGTGTGCAGATCTTTTTTTTTTTTTTTTAATGGCAAGGGTGATCGGTGCATTCTGGGTTGGATTTATGTGCGTTTTATATTATCAAGGAATTAAACATTATACCCATGACTAAATATGGCTATCAAGGAATTAAACATTATTCCCATGACTAAATTGTCATCCTCACTTGTAGTTGCGTTATTTTTCTCCCATCACATGCACGAATTTGGGGTGACACACACCCAATCTCAACCGTGCATTTTAATTATTGGATGGCCAGGATTGGTTTTTAAGTACTCACTGGTATATGGTTCTCACTGGATTGTTAGTATATATATATATATATATATATATATATATATATATATATATATATATATATATATANAACCCATATCCTTCCATATGGGGGTGCAACTGGGCAACACTAGACCACAAGGTCTTGACTAATTTTTTTTCGTTAATTGTACTTGACACTTAAGAAGAGATCAGAGAATTTTATAAGTATGAGTGAGACCAATTAGAATGATTCCATTATATATATGTTGCATGCACTTAACAAGTTTGTAATTAAGAACCAAATGTTATTGGTAAGTATGTCATATGTGCATTATTTTGTAGGTGACCCACAAGTCCAAAACCCTGAAGAAATCAGAAATTGAATTGCCCCAATTTACTCAACTCCCATCTACTGGTCTGCTTAACTATATACAAACTTTATGTCATTTCGTACCATTTAATTTATTTGTTCTAGTGGTGCATCCCTAGTCCCTACTTCTACCTATCTCTTTATGTGCTAAATCCCAACTAACCACTCTTTACAACCTACTTCACACATCTTTTTTTTTTTTTTAAATAAATGAAAATACAAATTTATTAAACAATCAAGCATATGAAAGAAGATTGATAGGCTAATTTTGGATTATCAGATTAATTTTTTTATTGGGTGCAATTTTTTAAACCTTAACTCGTTAATTTTTAAATTAATTATTGATCGATTTTGTGTTAGATTGAGACCTCTATATTCCTCTAAAATGAGGGGGAGAAAACCAACTTTAGACATCTTCAGATCATTTTGAATTTTGTCATCTTGTGTGCGTTTTGTGGTGTGCAATAGAGTCTGTAGCGGAATGTGTGTAGCAGAATCTTTTTATGTGTGCATTTTTCTTTTAATGGATGAGGGTGGTCTCTGCATTCTAGGTTGATTGTTTGTGCATTTTAAATATAACTAATATTGTATGTCAAATTCAACGTTTGATCAATATATGTGAATATACGTTTGGGGCGATGTGTGCATTTCAATGTCATCTTGTGTGTGTAGGCCGTTTTGTGGTGTGCATCAAAATGTGTAGCGAAATGTGTGCAATAGAATGTTTTTACGTGTGCGTATCTTTTTTTAATTGCAGGAGGTGGTATGTGCATTTTAAATGCAACCAATATTATATGTCAAATTTAATGTTTGATCAGTATATGTGAATATACGTTTAGGGTGAGGTGTGCATTTCAGTGTCGTCTTGTATGTGTAGACCGTTTTGTGGTGTGCATTAGCGTGTGTAGCGAAATGCGTGTAGTAGAGTGAGTTTACGTGTGCAGATCTTTTTTTTTTTTTTTTAATGGCAAGGGTGATCGGTGCATTCTGGGTTGGATTTATGTGCGTTTTATATTATCAAGGAATTAAACATTATACCCATGACTAAATATGGCTATCAAGGAATTAAACATTATTCCCATGACTAAATTGTCATCCTCACTTGTAGTTGCGTTATTTTTCTCCCATCACATGCACGAATTTGGGGTGACACACACCCAATCTCAACCGTGCATTTTAATTATTGGATGGCCAGGATTGGTTTTTAAGTACTCACTGGTATATGGTTCTCACTGGATTGTTAGTATATATATATATAGTATATATATATATATATATATATATAATTAATTAATTAATTAATTTTTATATGTTGTCAGCACATACGATTCTTGATTAAGTTATTTCAAAGCTTATGAATTAATTTTTACATACAAAAAATTTAAAGTCACTCCCTTAGTAACTTCAAAGAAAAATATAGTTACTCCCTTGGTGAATTTCTCATAAAAGCAAGGGAAATCATAAACCTTTATGATAGTGTGTTTCGCACACCTAAAAACTGTAATCAAGTGTTCCTTTGTTTGTATTGAGTCTCAGGTTTCTTATACGAGACTCAATTTCCTAACGAGTCATACGAGGGTTATTGAAATGCTTTTGGAGTTGAAGAACCTTGAAATAGGACGCTAGGAATTTAAGTGAAAAATAATGATGTGGAAGTGGTTTCTATATAGGGAGAATAAGATGTGAATTTCTTACTTTATCCCTCCAATAATACAATGTTTTTGGGTTTTTCATCAAGCTGAGACAAAAACCTAACATTGGTGACCAAACTAGCCACTTTGCTCATAGCTGAGCCCTGAGTCAAAACTTGGATATAACTCAAGGACCAAAAGGTGCAAATTTTCTTAATTTATTTATTGATACTAGTATTTTCGCCCGTGCGTTGCACGGAATGGATTTGTTATAATATTTAAAGAATATTTGGATCAATATACAATTATATATATTATAATATCGAATATTATATAGCGCAATTGATGAAATTGATTGGATCAATTATGTTTTCTGATGTTTTCCTTTGAATTAGAACAAATAATTGTCCAATTACTCGGGCGTGGATAATTTTTTATTATTATATATTGAGATAATAAAAATAAAGATGAAATTATAAAAAATTCTAATATTGAACGTGTACATTTATTTGATTATAAGATTAGTACAAAAATATTACTCAATTAATTGAATAATATATGACTTGTTTGTCTAAAATTATCTTAAAAAGATCTATAAGTAATATGACTTATATAATTATATTATGACTTATATAATTATATTATTACTAAAATAAATATGAGAAAATGAGAAATAAATTAATTGTAATTATTATAAAAATAAATTCAACGACCAATGCTTAACTTAATTATCATAATAATTATTAGGCAATTATTATTAGTCAATTACACTAATATATGTGTAATTATACTTTTATACTTTAAGTATATTCATTTTCCCCATATTGCATTTAGTTTTATCTTCCTCCTCCATATTTGAATGAATTAATTTTGATTATTATAAAAATCTAACAACCCATGTTCAATTAATTTTTTAAAAGTTTAAATAACTTAGAGTTTTCAAAAGGAAAGTATAATTAACTATTAAAGTTTTTAAATAATTTTCATTCAATTAGTAATATCCTTTTCTTTTCCCGATAAATGATTTTACTTTTATTAATAGTGTTGATACGTGAGTATACATATTATCAATTTATAAATATTAGTTAATTTCTATTTTACATTTTCTTAACAAATAAGCTTTATTAATTATTTGACCAATAAAATATTTCATTAATTGACTACAAAAGTTTAGGCGGGGAATGAAATAGGAGGATTTTACTTTTATATATAGTATAGAATATAGATTACGATCTTTTTATATTTTAAATCAATTAGTAATATCATTTTTCTCGGAATAATGGTCAAATAAACCACTGAACTACACACAAAACTGCAATTAGGCCATCGAACTCAAAAAGAATGCAATTGGATTCTTGAACTATATAAACTCATGCAATTAAGTACAAATTGACATGTTTTCAAAAAAAAAAAAGTCCAAATTGACCTGTTTACCTACAATTGTGATAACATGGTGGTTACTAATTTTAAAATAAACTTTTTAAATAATTTTAATTAAAATAATTAAATAATAATAATAATAAAATTTAAAAAAAAAACAGACGTCTCCGGCAGTTCTTCTATTTTTTTAATTATTAGTGCCGATTGTTATGTGTAAATTAATATCAGGCAACCTTATCTAAGAAAAATGAAAAGAATTACGTAGTAATATTTACCTAATTTTCGTTCCATTTTTAATTGATGATGTAGAATATTATTATTGAAATATTTCCGTTTCATTTTTAATTTCCGTTCCTTTTTTAATTTATCTTTAATATTGTTTATAATATGCCTTTATTATTTATGATGTAGAATGTTTTCCTTTTCTAATTAAATTGCAATGATATGACCATTTCCTTTTTCATTTTAGTTAATTATGGATATTTTTTTTATTTACAGTCTATTATTAATATTCATTTCCTTTTATATATTCAATCAATTAGTAACATCAGATTCATTTTTAGTCGATTTTTTTTTTATTTTCAGTTAATTAGTCAATTAGAATAATAGATCCACGGGTATTTTTACCTAATTTCTGTTCTATTTTTAATTAATGATGTAGAATATTATTATTGAAATATTTTCATTCTATTTTTAATTTACCTTTACTATTGTTTAAAATTTAAAATATGCCTTTACTGTTCTTATATTTTTATATATAGTATAGATTAATATTATGCTAATTACGACGTCCATGTATTATGAATAAGTATGGTAATTAAGGAGCATATATTATAATTAAAAAATAATGTATATTTTAATTTTGTTTAATTATGGACGTAATATGTGTATGTTTAATTTTCTTTAATTTTATCCGTAATATATATGTGTATGTTTAATTTTCTTTAATTATGTCCGTAATATGTGTACCATTAATTTCTTTAATTGATTAGATAAAATTACGGCAAGTATAAAAAACCATTTAATAAAAGTATAATGTTTGAACTAATTTCTCAATGACCATAATTATTAAGATTTTATTCCAAAGTAACCATTAGCATAATTTTATATGTGTAATAATCTGTGAATTGAAATAATTTACATAATTGTATGGACGTAATATTATGTGAATTAGCATAATAATACGTGAATTGAAATAATTATCATAATTTTGTTAATCTCCTCTAATTATGGATGTAATATGTGTATTATCAATTTCGTTAACTGATTTGATAAAATTTATATTACGAACAACAATATTAATTCATTAGTTGTCATAATTTTTAAGATTTTATTTAAAAGTAATCAAATGAAATGCACGGGTAATTGACATTATCTGAAGTAAAAATATATAAAATTATCGTAAGAATGAAATCTCTATGTTTAATGACCATAATAAATTTAGATGTTAAATATAGTGTAATTACCACAGATTATTTAGATGGTAAATAGTATATGGTAATTACCTATATAGTTTAGCATATTAAACGGATTAACATATGGAACAATGTTATAAAAAAGGAAGGAAGCCTTTTAGATAAAATATATTAGGAATAATATCAATTAAATAAAATATCATAGGAATTTCTCAATTCTATATTTATAATTACCTTTATAAACAGATTTAATAGGAAAATTTAGTTACAAACTTATATTAAGAGTTATGGATTATTATTATTATATTATTATTATTATTATTAGGAAAATTATATTAAGAATTTTAGATTATTATTACTACGGAGTATTATATTATTATTATTATTATTATTATTATTAGTATTATTATTATTATATTAACATAATAGATTTTAAATCGAGGCTACAAAATTTAATATTATTATTTCATTTATTCAAGTATAGTAATCACCATTTTTTAACTAATAAGTGTGAATTAGTATTGTGCAATTAATGATAAAGATTAATAATAATTGGAATCAACAATCAATGATACAATGACCCATGTTTAGCTTCCAATGCACCATTTTTTATAAAATGAAGAATTGGAATGGTAAAACGAACAATTGGAATGCATAATTGAGGATTTATTCAAGTATAGTAACCACCATTTTTACCGAATTACATAAGCATCCGTAAATGGGGAAGATCAAGATTGCAAATTCTACAATATATAAATGAGCATCCGTAGATTGCTAGTTATTTTGCACAGTACAACTAAAAAGATGGATAGTTAAATAAGGTATTATCATTCAAAATCTTGTAATACAAAGTTACAATACAATGTTTTTCCATTAGAAATTACCAATCAAAATAATGTGATTAAAATATATAATTATAGAAAACATTTGATTGTTCACTACAATCACTCTGAAAATTGTAATTTTAATTTACATACGTGATACGCCATGGCAAAATTGGCCTAGCTATTTGAAACCTTATCAGCAAAAATTAAAGCATATTGAGCTGTTAAAATCAAACTAAATCACAGTACTACAAAATACTCTATGGAATGCAGACTACACCATAAGGATCTCCAACATGCAGAATGAATCAACTAAAAATTAAATCATACCGCATACCATAACAATTCTACGCGTGTTAAAGTTCGATCTTCGACTTCGTAGAATTACAGATTATAGATCTCTAACTAATAGTGAGAGCACAGATATTGGTACGTTGTGAGAGAAGAGTCATTTCTCATCATTATATAGTGGAGGATAAACATAATATGGAAGATTTTTCAAAAGGAAAGTATAATTAATTTTAATTTTATGTAAATATAGATGATTGACATGTAAAAATTTTACTACAATATTATATAATTTTTTCATTCTAATATAGTTAATTACATGTCAATTATATAAATATATATAGATATATAGATATAGATATAGATTATCATATCGCTAATCACCAATCACCAATTAATTATTCTTTTTAAAATAATCACCAATTAATTAATTAATATTAGTATATATTAATATATTAATATTAAGAATAATACCATATACCATATTATCAATTATCAATTATATATCACCAATCACCCATCACCCATTAATATTAACAATATTACCATATTATCATTATCATATATTACCATAATAATATTATAGGATGGATAATTAATAAAATAATAAAATAATAAATAAATAAAATAAATGATTTTACCAAAATACCCCTAAGTTTTGGGGGGAAAATTTGGGAGGAGGAAATTGTTTTTATATATAGTATAGATATAGATTAGTTATCTTTTTAATAATTAATAGTAACGTATTAAATTTGTGATTAAAATTTATAACATTGCTTTCCCAAAATTGAGTTTTAAAATAAATGTAGAAAAATAAAAATGAGATCATTAGAAAATTTGAGAAATCGAAAATAAAGAAATGAAGTAAATAAACCTTTCTTTTTTTTTTCTCTCTTACTATATATATTATAATATTTAATGTTGTGTTTACTTCAATTCTAAAGTTTTTATTTATCTAATTTTTTTTTTTTTAGTTTTCTATTCTCTATCAAGTGTTTTTTTAATGGAAGAAATGTACACGTAAAAGTCTTTCTTTCATTCTCCAATTTTTCATTTCTTTGACTGATTTAGCTAAAGAAATGAAATAAAATCCTAGGTTGACATTTTACCAGACAAATTCATGTAAAGAATATAGAATTATTGGAATTGTACTTGCACGGCTATTATTGTCAAAGCCTCAACATTTGGGCATAAAACAAAAAGATAGAACACAAATTATAAAAATAAAAAAAAGAAATTTAGAATGTTTAATCCAACGCCTAAAAACATTCATAAGAATATAAGAGTGACACAACAGAGGGTTGATGAGTTGCTTTGATTATAATGACGTTGTTGTCCTATGTTTATGTTTGTAGTGCAATCCACCCCTTCCCACCTCCCAAGGTGTTGGAAAATCCGTGGCTTCATTTTCAGTGTTTTATTTGTGGGGAATAAAATGCAACTAATGGAATCATGATTAATGATTGAGGTAAAACTAGTTCGTTTACCTTGTTTAGAACTGTCAAAACGGACTTAGTTCATCTCGCCCCATCAAAAAAGTGGCGCGAACTTTAAATTTTATGGCTCGTATTTTGGCGAGCTTTTTTACCCGCTCTCGCCAAAATGTCTTTATTGTGTGAGACGAATCTTAAAAATGAATTTAATATATATATATATATTTAAATTTTTAAATTTAATTTCAAGTATATTTATTTTTGTGATATCTAATATACTTTATTTTGGGAGGGTGGGGGGTTGATTCATAATATTAATTATTTGTTTGATATGAGATTTGGATGTGTTGTATTTTGATTATGTCTACATTTTAAAAGTTCAATGGTTGTTTACTTGTTTTGTTCTAAACTTTGAAATTTATTTTTAAAATATTAGCATTGTTAAAATTTGTTTGAATCTCTATCTACCAAAAAGTGATCAAACCTAAGGTTTTCAATTACAAAGAAATTTTAACTACTTTGAATAATTAAACAATACCCCTTAATAATGAGCATATTTTACATTGCAACAGAGTCAATAGTACGAAAAAAAACTCTTAGTTACCACCAATTAATGTGGTTGATAATACTGACCATTTTTTCAATGATGAATGAGACTTTTAATGTGTGGTCCTAATTTTCAACTACTGGTAGTTATTTTCAAAAANATTACCATATCACTAATCACCAATCACCAATTAATTATTCTTTTTTAAAATAATCACCAATTAATTAATTAATATTAGTATATATTAATATATTAATATTAAGAATAATACCATATACCATATTATCAATTATCAATTATATATCACCAATCACCCATCACCCATTAATATTAACAATATTACCATATTATCATTATCATATATTACCATAATAATATTATAGGATGGATAATTAATAAAATAATAAAATAATAAATAAATAAAATAAATGATTTTACCAAAATACCCCTAAGTTTTGGGGGGAAAATTTGGGAGGAGGAAATTGTTTTTATATATAGTATAGATATAGATTAGTTATCTTTTTAATAATTAATAGTAACGTATTAAATTTGTGATTAAAATTTATAACATTGCTTTCCCAAAATTGAGTTTTAAAATAAATGTAGAAAAATAAAAATGAGATCATTAGAAAATTTGAGAAATCGAAAATAAAGAAATGAAGTAAATAAACCTTTCTTTTTTTTTTCTCTCTTACTATATATATTATAATATTTAATGTTGTGTTTACTTCAATTCTAAAGTTTTTATTTATCTAATTTTTTTTTTTTTAGTTTTCTATTCTCTATCAAGTGTTTTTTTAATGGAAGAAATGTACACGTAAAAGTCTTTCTTTCATTCTCCAATTTTTCATTTCTTTGACTGATTTAGCTAAAGAAATGAAATAAAATCCTAGGTTGACATTTTACCAGACAAATTCATGTAAAGAATATAGAATTATTGGAATTGTACTTGCACGGCTATTATTGTCAAAGCCTCAACATTTGGGCATAAAACAAAAAGATAGAACACAAATTATAAAAATAAAAAAAAGAAATTTAGAATGTTTAATCCAACGCCTAAAAACATTCATAAGAATATAAGAGTGACACAACAGAGGGTTGATGAGTTGCTTTGATTATAATGACGTTGTTGTCCTATGTTTATGTTTGTAGTGCAATCCACCCCTTCCCACCTCCCAAGGTGTTGGAAAATCCGTGGCTTCATTTTCAGTGTTTTATTTGTGGGGAATAAAATGCAACTAATGGAATCATGATTAATGATTGAGGTAAAACTAGTTCGTTTACCTTGTTTAGAACTGTCAAAACGGACTTAGTTCATCTCGCCCCATCAAAAAAGTGGCGCGAACTTTAAATTTTATGGCTCGTATTTTGGCGAGCTTTTTTACCCGCTCTCGCCAAAATGTCTTTATTGTGTGAGACGAATCTTAAAAATGAATTTAATATATATATATATATTTAAATTTTTAAATTTAATTTCAAGTATATTTATTTTTGTGATATCTAATATACTTTATTTTGGGAGGGTGGGGGGTTGATTCATAATATTAATTATTTGTTTGATATGAGATTTGGATGTGTTGTATTTTGATTATGTCTACATTTTAAAAGTTCAATGGTTGTTTACTTGTTTTGTTCTAAACTTTGAAATTTATTTTTAAAATATTAGCATTGTTAAAATTTGTTTGAATCTCTATCTACCAAAAAGTGATCAAACCTAAGGTTTTCAATTACAAAGAAATTTTAACTACTTTGAATAATTAAACAATACCCCTTAATAATGAGCATATTTTACATTGCAACAGAGTCAATAGTACGAAAAAAAACTCTTAGTTACCACCAATTAATGTGGTTGATAATACTGACCATTTTTTCAATGATGAATGAGACTTTTAATGTGTGGTCCTAATTTTCAACTACTGGTAGTTATTTTCAAAAAAAAATTATTGGTAGTTAAAAAATTACAGTGATCAAGAATTTATAAGAAATCATGACATTTTAACATAAACTTCAAGAAAATCAATAAATAAATAAAAATCATGCAATACCTCCCCCTCTTCTTCCCCTTCTCTTCTCTCTCTCTCTCTTCTTCTCTTTTTCTCTCTCTTGACTATATATAAAAGAGTAAAATTCTTCAAAAATTTCAAAACTTAGAGTCGAATGCCAAAAAATTTCCGACCACCTAAGTTGTTGAAAAATAAGTTTTTTACAAGGCTGTTTATTTTCCGACCACCAACCACATTGATTTGAAAAGTTTAAAAAATCACTAAATTTTATCCACTTTTTAGAACGAACTGAAATTCATGATTTCCTAACAATGTAAAATAATTCAGTTATATATTTTGAAATATTTAGATTTTTTTTTTCATATGATTGCATTTTTGTTGAATAAATTAGTCAATTAATGTACGTGGTTTATTGTCAGTAGGGACAAATGAAACATTTTATATTGTTTTAAAATATTTCTAAAAACGTTTTTGACAGCATTCGAAATATTTATTTCTTTATTCAATAATAACTAAAAACAATAATAGCCAACTACTATGTAGTGTGATGACATATCTGTTATCCTTCTAAATGGGTGGTCATTGAATTGAGAAAGTATAGAACATATACTACATTGTAAAGAATCATGAGTGTTTGCAATTTGTTGTTGTGACAATTTTTAATAAGTTGATATTTAAAAAAAATCTAACCACACAAAAATAGCCACATTAACGAGTGAAAAAATTGTGTGATTTTTTAGAGCATCATCATTCGTTGGGAATTTTAATTGATTTTTGCAAAGATGAGTAGCAGAGAGAACATGGGAGGAAATGGATAGAAAAAAAAAAAAAAAAAGAAAACAAGAAAAGAGAGAGAGACAGAAGGCAAAGGAAATTACGCGCCTAGCGGGCACGTGGAGTGCACGCGCCCGACTGGGTGCTTTTAGTGCACTTCACACATGGAGTGGAACAACCTTTTTTCATTTTGGTGGAGCTCACTATAGAGATAAAAGACCAGATTTCCTTGCAAAAATCCCAAAGCTTCTATGTCCTTATTATCTCTCCTCCACATGTGCATTCAAACCTGCAAAAATCACCTAAAAGCCACTATTGTGGATGCTCTAAGCGTAGGAAACATTTCCCAAAAACTAATTTCTTAGACGTAGTATATAATTTCATTTCACAATTTGATGTTTAGTTACTCAAGTGTATGCATACGTGTTTAAATAAATTTACACTAAAATTTGTGTGAGACTGTCTCACGAGTTTCAATAAGTGAGACTGATCGAATCTTTGATTAATGATGTCAAAGACCCGACCCGTTAATAAAAGATTTGACTCATTAATTAAATATCTGACCCGTCTAATAGATTGAGACCCCTGAGACGGTCTCATACAAGTGCTACCAATTTATAGTATGCCGTTACTTTTTTTTTTTTTAATAACAAATAAAAATTACGGAGTATCTTATTGTTAGATATATTAAGTTTGAATCCCAAACGTAAGGTCTCTTCGTCATTTCTATCGTAATGATTGATTCTTGATTGGAGGAAGTCTCAAATTAAAGAGAGTCCACTTCTAATAATGGAAACTAAGTTGGTCATCTAAGTGAAGTTTGGGAAAAAAGACCGTAGACTCTTTGTGCGCAATAAACAAAGGTCTAGCCTCTGTTTTCAACTGAGCTATCATGATTTACATTCTCCTAAATGATCTGTCGGGCCGGGGTGTGGGGTCCTTAGCTAGAGTTTGGGAAGAAAATTTATTTATTTGACTCTTAGGGTGTGTTTGATAACCCGAAAAATGACTTCCGGAAAATGTTTTTCGAGTTTTCGGTGTTTGACAACGTCCGGAAAATGCAGTCAATGGGGAAAATGTTTTCCGTTGACCATGGAAAATCAAGCCAAAATTGTAGAAAACAACTTACATAATTTTTTTTCTGTAAGTCATTTTTCAGAATGGCCAAAATGACCGTTTCGCATGTTCTCAGCCAAAATGGCCATCTCACCCATTCGGCGGAAACCAGTCTCCCGAAAACTGCACCAGAGCCGGACCTTTGTTTTCTTTTTCTTTTATAATAAATATTATTATTTTATACATTTTTATATTATTTCATATTTTAAATAAAATAATAAAATATATAATTATACAATTCTATTCATTTTCCAGAAAATAAACCAAACACACTAAGACAGTTTTCCATAACGCAACCAAACACTGGAAAGAAAAATGTTTTCTGAAAAATGACTCAATTTCTAAAAAATATTTTCCAAAAATGTCATTTTCTTGCTTTTCAAACGGACCATTAGTGTGGAAATGTAATTGTACGGCTACGTTATAGTTTTATAGGTAAAAACGAATTGATGTAGTTTAATAAAATTTTGACATATATACATTTTTGTATTTGCCCATTAAAAATGTTTTTTTTTTTAAAAATCTTATTTTAATCTATTAACTCAATACAATCATTAAAGAGACTATTAATCAACCGATCAAGTTAGTTGAACAATTGATTTAATTTTGTAATCATAAAAGGTCAAACCTAGGCTAATTTACCCTTTGTGATTCTATGTCGATTAGGACCATAAGGCGGACTTCACCAAAGTATACATTTGGGTAGTAGTTGCGGACATTCTCGTATTTCCTTAAACAACACATAATAATGAAGCATTTTCAGTCAATAAAAATAATGTGACACATACATTTATTTTTTATTATTATAAGATTTGCAAATCAAAGAATATTAAACACAACATTTCACACAATCAAGAATTAATTATCATTCTTCTTCTCCCAAAGAAGAAGAATTAATTATCATTGTCAAGGAGGAGTAATCAAGTGGGTGAAACATAGTTCTTTTACCGAAATATCATAAGTTTGATTATTACTAATTTTCTTTCGATCGTCCATGTCTCACATGGTCTATCTAGTGCAGTTTAACTCTCATGTGCGGTGTCGTAGGTTACTACATAGAAATAAGGTTTACCCAGTGCACACATTCAAGTAGTGACAGTAAATTACCTTTGTCACCAAAAAAAAAAAAAAGAATAAAATATCCTATTACAAAGGAAAATTATTCTCTATTGAAAAATGGTGGAATATCGACTATTTCACTTCTTAGGTGATGAAAACTACATCCACTTTATTCAGTGGATGGAAATGATGAATTCAAGATCGAGTTTCTCAACCTTTCAAGTTGACAAAAATTATCTTTTCACTCACAATCTCAATTTTTGTATACTTTTGGAGGAACGAAATATCAAGAAATTTCAATAGTGTCTTTTAGTAAAATGTAAATCTCAATGATAAATTTTGACCACAATAGTTATACCAATTCAACTGTAAAAGACGTTGAGGTAAATTTCTATTTTAAAATGAGGGTTGTGTCTTTAATTCAATCAGCCACTTATACTAAAATGATAAAGTGTATAGTATGGTCGGGGTCACGGGACACGTAATGAAAGATACATTGACGGTTAATTTTGGGGTCCTGTTTGGCAGAAAGATACATTCACGCTTAAAATTCTCCATCTATCATCTATACAACCCATCATTAACAAAACAAGGATTACTTTAATTTTAATAATGTTTTGTATTAAACGACAATCATGTTTTAATTATGAAATTGGACCACGTCGCATCAGATTTTGGCATAAGCCATGTATAACTATTGCGGCAAATTATACCATATATCCGGATCTACCTTGCATTTTAGACCTGGTCCAAAAATAATTTTCAGATTCTATATCTGACCAGGAGGCACGGGAGTTGATCCGGGGGAATCGTCACTTGTGGAAATGAAACCCGAGTTATCCAAAAATTCTTCCCCACAAAGAGAACTCACGTACCACTTGAGCTACTCCATTGGGTTAATTGAATGAGAATAATTATATGCAATGTTAACTTGTACGTTGTGTTTATTTATTTTTATTTTTTTTATTTATATGTAGTATATTAATTATTTATATTATCTATTATAATTTTTTCACATAATATTTATTAATATAATGCAATTTTAAATTTATTTTGACTACTTGATTTCACCATTGTTTTTGTTCATTGAACATTTTTCCCACACATTATGCGTGTTTATAATTAGTACAGACTATAATCTAAAAACATAATAAGTATCAATCCAAGTTATACCCCTGGTTTATGTCCGTTTTTTCCGTTAAGTTTTGTTGTACCTTATGCTATAAAAGTTGTACTACATAATTTTTTGGACAAAAATGTCCCTACCGTTATAACTTCTGTTCTCTTTTCACATTATAGTTACCATGCACATGCACACACGATATTTTTCTTACATTCTTCAATTCAATGATAAGTTTGAATTCATTTAGATTTTAATTAAATATTACCATAGTTATATTTAGAAATTTATCATTTCTATAATTCTTACTTCAATAATATTAATATGAATTCTACAATTATAAATAAATAATATATATATATATATATATATATATATATATATATATATATATATATATATATATATATATATATATATATATATATATATATATATATATATAGGTACACACTATTATTTTAAAAAAAATATTAATATTATAAATGTTAAACAACATAATGTATTTGCAGTTGAATTGAGGCAAGATTTTTAGATATCAATTTGTGAAAGTTGTTGAATTGAGATATTTGAAATCAAGTATTATATATATCCATATATGAATATGAATTTATAAGGGATATATCTCTAATTAGAAGAAGACTACATTTAAACAAATTTTATTTATTTTTAAAGAAAAAAAAGTCGTAATACAACGTTGAGTACCCTTAAAATTACAGTGGAATATATTCATCACAATGAATTTAAATTTCTTGTGTTAATTTTAAATACAACACAACAAAAATTTTACTCAAATATCTATGAAACTTCGACAACTAAAAAAAAACGCATTATATTTATTTCAAAACGATTTACTAATTGGGTTTAAATATTGGGCACAAGTTAGAAAAAACTAGTAAACTAATAAATAATAATTGTCAATCATAACTAAGGGTGCGTTTGGTTGACAGGTTTAGCTATCAGGATTGAGTATCAAAGTCATTGTTATTGTTTGGTTGACATGTTTTTAGAATACTACTTTGAGTTTTGACTACCGCATTAATTGCAAAATCCATTCCCTAATAAAATAATGGTTTCATTTCCCTTCATCCTCCTCTTCCCCAACTATTAATAATCATTCTCATTCCACCCTACTACCAAACATGCAAAATAATTTTACCAAAACCCATTACCATTACCAAATATTTGATACTCATTCCGATTCCGATTCCCATGTGCGAACGAAACACACCCTAAGTTTTAATTAAATCATTATGATACGTCAATTCATTATATTCTATGTGAGTATTAAAATCGCATGCAAATATAAAATACTAGCTAGTAGAATATAATGGAAATGGTCCAAATTAGGTATTTAAGTTTTATCGCTGACCAAACCTTTCATGAGATTACCAAATTAAAAATCACTAATAATACGTTCAACCAAAACCGGAAGTATAATTATAAACCGGAAGTATAATTATAGAATCATTGGGTTCACTACCCAACATACATATATAGTATAGAGTTGCTTTTAGAGCTTGGATGAGTAGAGGGTGGCAAGTTGAGATTAAGTATGTCTGTCTTTAAAGATCAAAATAACTGGAGGATGGCAAGGGAGGAATGGGAGTGAGCTAAAAGACCCCCAACCAGATTGGTTGATGTGAGTGGCTTTACCCTCTCATCTTTTAAGAGAGGTTATTGGGGGCTTGTCTGACCCCTCTTGTATGAAAAAATCAATGTGATCAGCATTTTGATCCTTAAGTGGATCAATTCGGTACGAACAAAGATTAGTCTGAGCATGATATGGGCTTAAATGTGTCCCTATAATTAGGGTCAACTCATGACACCTCGTGGTCTTAGAAAAAGAAAAAAAAAAACTCTAAAGGAAGCCATTTCGCACCTAGATGAATCATTGAGAAGCGTGACTTACTTGGATTGAAACCCTCCAACTAATTTTATTTTATTTTATTTTTTTAAAAAAATCCCCAAAACCAGTAGTATCATTATAGAATAATTGTGCCAACAAAAAAAGACATAAAAATAATAAAAAAGAAATTATATAATGAGCTCATAATTCAATAGTTATAATCGACCACCGTGTATATAGCAATATGCATCCAAATGCATTTCGAATTTTACCAATTCGGCATTCTTATATGTATTTATTTATTTATTTGTACTTAGGGTACATTTGGAAACTTGAAAAATTATTTTCGGAAGTCATTACTTTTAAAATTTTTCAGTGTTTGGGTATTAAAGGAAAATGAAGTCAAAAGAAACTATTCATTTTGGTCAACCAAAAAGTGATTAATTTGATGAAAAATGTCTTCTTAATTTTTTAGTCGTAAGACATTTTTTATATTTTTTATTTTTCATCTCTCTTCCATCTCTTTTTTTAAAATTAGTTTCCAAATTATTATTATTATCACCACTACCACTAAACCACAATACAACCACAACATCACCACCACCATGACACCAGGCCACCAACACCACCATAACACATACATAACCACAACATCATCATCAACCAAACAGAAAAAAATAATTTTTTTGACATTCAATCAAACATTAGAAAATTAAAATATTTTATGAAAAATTAGTCATTTTTTAAAAACTATTTTCTGAAAAACATTCTTTCAAGTTTTCAAACGGATCCTTATAACTATTACATGGTTTCTTATTATGATATGCTCTTATCTAATTAATTAATGGTGAGATTAGTCAATTCGCAGGATTTTAAGCTTAATAGATAATTCACGTTAGCAATGTTGCAAATTTTGAAATAAAATTAAAGTAGATTTTAAAATGTAATACGAAATTATCAAATTTAATGAAATTACAGGGTATCTAATAAATAATGTGGAAAGTGTGGTCTCAAATTTAGCTTCGCCGCATTATGGTAACTACAACAAACTCAAAAACACAAAAAACTACAAATGGGGAAGGCAAATACTACACTTTCCCGCCACGTGGCTCCAGGTCAACTGTCCGTCTACTCATTTGCCTTCTCTGACGCAAAAATTTTATTAGTATTTTCGATTTACAATAATAAATTATGGCATAATGTATATTTAATATAGAGTCGAACATTTGTTTTAGTGATAAGAAAAATTAGCAATAATTAGTATGTATATAATAAACCTTATGTTTTGATCAAGGATTCGATTTTTGGCATTGGTATGGAGCAACCTTAAATCTCCATGCTAACTGTCCTACCTAAAGAGGTGCCTACAATTCAGTGAGGAGATTAGTCACTGTGTACAACAATGAAACTGGCTACACACACACAAAAAAAAACTATATATAATAGTGACAAAAACACATTTTAGTCCATAAAATAATCATAAAAATTACGAGTGAATTTATTGATTCATGTACTGTAATTTTTGAATGGAATGTTGTTAACATTATGTGTCGTATGTCCTAATTTTATTCAAGAAAGAAATAAAAAGAATTTACAAGAGAAAAAATGTCACTAATTTTTTTAACTAATTAAAACATGTCATGTTATTAGTAAGAAGTAAAATAAAATAATATAAAAAACGAGACTATAATGTATTATTTACGATTTCTTCAACTAGAGTATACTAATAGTTAAATTGAAAATGACTTGTATCTTTAATTTTCATGTACGTCCTATAACACTCTCAATTTACTCAAGCTGACTTAGCTTCTTCCTTGAGGCACTAGTGATTATTGTAAGTGAGACCTCCTAAGTAGCTAAGCTTTTATGTATCTATCTTTGCCAAATAATATTATGCCATCAATAAAACAAACATGTGAGAAATATAAATGAACCATGCCATCAATAGACCAAACATGTGAGATATATAAATGAACCATGCATGTTTAAATATGCATAGTGCCTATATATGGTTACTGATTAAGCGACACTTCATATCAAAAAAATTAAGCGACATTTCATTCATATCAAGTGGAGAAGTATTTAAGGCACATATTAAATAAATAAGGAGACAATAGATGTCATTTTTAATGCCCTTCAATGAAGAAAATAATGATTTATTTTCATTATTCTACAAGATTGTAAATGAGGTAGAAGAAATCATGATCAAGATTAGATTAATCCATACTCTCAAGAAGCAGTCAATATCAACCAACATCTCTTGAAGAAATTGTCATTAGGACGGAGTTATATGCATAGCCTTCTCATGATTTATCTTAATTGCCGATACTCCATTCTTTTGTTTCATCATTTTTATAATATGTAGCACTTGCATACTAAAGATGATTTGAAAGATAGTTAAACACGACTTCCAATTCTATTTCGAGCATATGAATCATGCTAATAATAGCATATTGCCTTCCTAACTTGCACTATGTTTACTAGCGTGTCATTGTTTTCATTTTGGTGAGAACATAAAGGGGAGCCATTACTAACACAAACTCAATGATAAGAGAAACTCAAACTCTAAAAAGTAAGGACAACAAAAAAGGTAAAACAATAAGTAGCTAAAAGTTTCAAGCTAGCAAAAGGAAAGAGCCTAAAAACTCTAGTAATTTACCAAAGACTTCTCTATAGTTTGAGGTTCATTATCTTGGCCAAAAGCAGCTGTAGTTCCTCAACCATGCATCTTCATAAGAACTTTTTCAACAATGGATTTCTAAGGCAAAGGTATATAAGGGTGAACCTTTTTCTTTATAATTCGCCATATAAAAGTATAGCTCAATGTAGTTTTTTTACAAGAACCCATTCTATATAGAAAAGGGGAAGGGGCTTCCACGGTTTAGACTTTAGACACACATCAACAATCGCATATAGCATGGAAGATATTATGTTTTTAGTGTGAAAACGGTAGACTGGACATGAAGCATTATGAGATATATGTCTTGCAACTTTGACCAATCGGTGGTAAAGAATTCTTGTGTGCAAAAGTGTACAAACGGGATGAAACCTAAAATCACTTGGGCAACTCGAGATTTACCTCATTCATGAGTTTTGGGCAGGGGCTGATGCCTGATGGGGTCTGAATATAGTTTGACAAATTCGAAAAATGTGAATTATCAACGTATAGTAACATAAATTGTCAATAAACTAGTCTTGAACGTACGTAACTCTCTTGTCAACAAAATGAAGAGAAAGAATGCAATATTGATATTGCTATCAATGGAAGCAAGGTCATAATATATCAGACTTGCTATTAATAGTTTAATACCATACTATAATATATTATTATTGATGTAAACTCTTGTACATTACATCTTATATACTATTAGTTACATCTCTATCCAACATCACTCTTGTATATCTTTCTAAAGCCCTATTGTTACACCATGTCTATTTGGTCTTGAAGTATTCAATTCAGAGATGGTACAAGTGCATTTCGTTTAATCTCGATCACTTTGTGTATTTTTCATTATATAACAAACTAAATATGTTCATATACTTCAATTAAAATATACTTAATAAAAGAAAACAAAACCTAGTTCTGTTTTCATATCAAAATATATAAACAAAATAAAATACGAATTTCTTTTTGTAAGTGTGGTTCAAGTAACAATTATTGAAGTATCAACTACCAAATGTTGTGTGATGACATTCCAATTATTATTTTAAATAGGTGGTCATAGATTCGAACTCTAGTGGTAAGAGTTTAGATTCTTTGGGCTGAAAATATTTGAGAAAGTACCAAATAAAAAAAAATATCAACAATTATTGAAGTCGATTATCACTGACATATATTTTGTGCATATATTTTTTTAGGTGATGAGGAAAACACTTAACTACTACCTAAGAATGTATATTGTGTAAACTTCATTCCTGTGTAATAGTCCCATAATCATAAGACTTTGATCGCTCATACTAGTTAGTGCATGAGTACACATTTTAGGGTGTGTATGTGTGTTAACATTATACTTCGTATGAAATAGTTCATAATGCCCGATGTTTTACAAAGTTGTATCTTTTTTTTTTTTTTTTTTTTTAAAATTATGTACCTTTAATAAAATATAAAATACTATTACATGAAGGACATTATATTATAATTCACGATATTGTAAAATTTATTGCGAAAGTGAGAAATGAAAAGCGAACAATGGTGGAGACAAAAATAGAGTAACTTTCTTCTTATGTATTTTTAGTAAAGTATAAAATATTATTTTATAAAGTACACGATATTATAATTTAGAGTTTTTTTCCACTTTTGGTCCTATGACTTTAGTGTTTCCGTCAATTTAGGTACACGACTTTCATTCCTGACATAAGTAGTGCTTGACTTTGATTTTTTTTGTCACTTTTAGTCCTTGACTTTGATTTTTTTCCACTTTTAGTCCTTTTGGCCATGTGAGCGACAACTTTTAATCGAAATCAACAAACTGTTGTGCCATTAAGGGTAAATAACGTTTAATGTATTTAGGGATTTATCAAAAGACAATTTTACCCTTAATGGCACAACAGTTTGTTGATTCCGAGACAATTTTACCCTTAATGGCACAACAGTTTGTTGATTCCGATTAAAAGTTACCCTTAATGGCACAACAGTTTGTTGATTCCGATTAAAAGTTGTCGCTTAAAAAGCGAAGCAGAACAGATTCCGATTAAAAGTTGTCGCTTAAAAAGCGAAGCAGAACAAGCAAATAACGTTTCTTTTTCCTATTTTTTCTCTGATTTTATTTATAAATATATTCAGGCCTTTATCAAAAGACACTTTTACCCTTAATGTCACAACAGTTTGTTAATTTCGATTAAAAGTTGTCGCTCACATGGCCGAAAGGACTAAAAGTGAAAGAAAAATCAAAGTCAAAGGACTAAAAGTGGCAAAAAAATCAAAGTCAAGCACTACTTATGTCAGGAATGAAAGTCGTGTACTTAAATTGACGGAGACACTAAAGTCATAGGACCAAAAGTGGAAAACACTCTTATAATTTACAACACTATAAAGTTTCCCGTGAGTAAGAGAAATGGGAAGGGGACAATGGCGGAGGCAGAATCACAATCACCTTCTTATTATGTCTGGACTAAAGCTACAATTTTATAACGTATACGATATTGCAATATCTATTAGTCTTCTTACTTTGAGTATAGTCAACCTCATTTTAGTTTGAGTATAGTCAGCCTCATTGTACGTGATCCTTTGCTGCCTAAGATGACAAAGTGAGTTTCAGTGTTTCACCTAAAATACACATTCAAGTAAAGGCTGCGGACTTTTTTTATAAATCAAAGTAGATGTACAAATTTTATAAAGTACTAAGGAGTTATAAAATTTCACGAGAGAGAGAGAGGGGGGAATAGGAAGGGGGTGTGGTGGGGGCAAAATCAGAGTCACCAATTGCTATAGAGGAAGCAAGGAACAAGGAGAGGCCAAGATTTGTTGAAAATCCCATCCTGCTAATATCATTCATTCAATAAAAAGGGCTAAGGTGAGCAACTGAGACACCCAAAGCCCAAAACTCCCCAATCCAAACAAAACCTTTGCCCCTTTCCTTATCCTATCTTCTTCTCTGCTCTATCCCCCTCTTCCTTCTATTAAAATCCCTTCACAAGATTTCCTCCCTTTTTATCCCCATATTATCCCCACCACATCACTTCCTCTCCCTTTCTCATTCCCTTCCATTTTCTCCCTCCGCTCACCTCAGAACTTAACACTTCGGTTCATGGCCCCCAAGTCTGGAAAGGGAAAGGGAAACAAAGCCAAGGCTGAGAAGAAGAAGAAGGAAGAGAAAGGTCTTAATGGGAATTTCCTTTTTTTACTATATTTTCCCCTTTTTCATTCATTCATTCACCATTCATTGAATTTTTGCAGTTATTCCCAGTGTTCTTGACATCACAGTTGTCACTCCATATGATACCCACGTTGTTCTCAAGGTACTAAAATTTGTTTGGTTTGGTTTGGTTCATGTTCCACTTTCCTTGTTCTCCCCATACATGGAATACAGATTTTTGTTTTTAAAAATTTTATAATAATAATATTTATTTTATTTATATTATTGTTTGTATTGTTATTGATGAGAATCCATGAAACCAATGAAGGGCATCTCGACGGACAAGATTCTGGATGTTAAGAGGCTGCTGGCTTCCAATGTGCAAACTTGTCATTTCACCAACTTCTCCTTGTCGCACGAGGTAAAATTTGTATTAAATTAATCCAAAACGAATCAGCTCTTTCCTTGTTCTGGAATTAATAAAAACTTTTTTATTTATTTTTTTATTGTGGGCAGGTGAAAGGAGCAAAGCTGAGTGACAGGTTTGAGGTTGTTGCTCTAAAGCCATGTTTGCTGAGAATGGTTGAAGGTAGGTTTATTGGTTAAATTCGATATAGAACGAATTTCATTTTTAATCATCATTACCACATTTAGTTTAACTTTTTAAAATTTTGACTTATTACCACATTAACTTTCATTTACTTACCACAATTATTAGTCTATCGTTTGTGGTTTTATCATTTTTTCCCTTATTAGAGACACTGTTACAGTGTAGTATCGTACCGATTCGAACACGTGAGCTCTTGAGAGTTATTTCGTGCCACTTAGACCACAAAGACTTTGACAATTATATTTTTTGTTATTCTATTTTTAATTATTTATTTTTTTAAATAAAGAATTTCTCCAATTAATGACCTCACAAATCTAAAAGTTAGAAACACCTGGTAATGAATGTGGGGGTTAGAGTTCATTGGCATAGAGAGTGGAGTTCATTGGCATAGAGAGTGGAGTTCATTGGCAAGCAGGTCGATATTACACTAAGTTTCCAATAATTCGGCAATTCCGAGGGCCGCAAAATTTTGTCTTGTAATCCGTATTTCTGATTGTTTTTCACGTTGAAAGCCACGACTCGGACTCGGACTCTCCGATTACTGTGCCCTTTACGGTTTTTCCTATTTGTGAATTAATAGGGAACCCCATGTGTCGCATGTGCTTTAAAATGATACTCCGTATTAATTTTGTTTTGAATTTAGTGTAAATATCTCCTAAATTCATTGAACATTCGATTGTTTAATGACGCCATATACCCTTAACCCAATAATTATATCGTGAATATTTACTTTTTAAAGTGAATTTTAGTTAAAAAATTTATCTTAGTAAAATATTCTTATTGAAATCTTTTAAAGTATATAAGCAATATATTAGTAAAAAATATTATTGTAATCTTTTAAATAATTCTAAAAAAAATTGATATTTTTCCAAAATTTTAAAATAAATTTACATGTTATTTTAGATACATAAATTTGGTCCATAAAATTTCCTAGTGTAAGTACAAAAATTTACTATTGCAGGTATATAAATTCATTACTCTGTATGCACTACTTCAAGTATATAGATCCATTGTTGTTTTGCCATTTTTATGTTCAGTTCACGATATAATTTAATATAAATGTGTAGTTTAATTATCAATTTAAGTTTTTAGTTGAAACATAACATATCTTTTAATTCTCCACCACCTCATTAGAAGACAAAAATGATAAATTATTGTGTTGACCGTGTTCCACATAATCCAAAACGACATCGTTTTGATGTTAAAAAGGTCTTGTTCCACGTGCGTGTTAGAATAATGAACATCATGGGGTAAGCTAATGTATTTTATGGGTTGAAATAACGTATTTTATGTGTTAGAATAATAAAATTTTTAAGGTAAGGTAATGTATTTGATGAGTTGGAATAATGTATAATGTACTTTATGTATTAAAATAATGAAATTTATGAGGTAAGATAATATATTTTATGAGTTAAAATAATATACTTTGTGTTAGAATAATACATTTTATAAGTTAGAATAATATAATTTATGTGTTTTTAGACCGTGGTCCGGTGTAGACCACGTTCCTCACAAAAATGTTTAATTTGCTGCTATAATTAATAAGCAATTTGAAACCTGCACATGCAGTGTTGAATTCGTACACCCACTGCTCTCAGATCGCATTGCTCCTCTGCTGCCTTTACGTTAAATAGTGAATGGCATATACATTGATGGGTTTTAATGAATTCCCTCACTGAAAACGATGTTTCTCTGTGGTCCATGATCGCTGTTGGGTCTCACCTTGCACTTGCCTTCCCTCGTGTTAGAATTCCCTCACTATATTTAGTAAGTTGTTTGATTGTGCATTGGAAATTGTGGGTGTGCCCAAGTTTCACGTTTTGATTACCCGAAAGGTCATTGATTGAATTTGTAATCTTTTAATAATTGTCTGAAAAATTAGACAATATGATCAAATGTGATATAAATTAGATAATCAGTGTGGAATTTATTCAGTTTTATTGTGATTGAGAATTGAGGGTTATATACATTTTTTGATATTTTTGATATAGTTGGAAGGGTCCAGTGATATCAAACCCTTCCCTTTATACGGGGGTTCGAGCCTCAGTGGAGGCAATACTGACTCTTGTGCTTCAATAGGTTGAGAAAGTAGTTATGAACAGATACTGCATTCTAATAGAGTTAGTAGTATTAAAAAAAAAAAAAGTTGGAAGTGTCAAAGATGGAATCTACAACTTTCTATATATGTGGTTAAGTTATAAAGTATTTATGGAGCGAGTGACAATAATGTCGCATAAGTGGTTTGGCAATGTTTCACCTTTTCAAGGGGACATGTGAATTGTGTTTGTGGTCCTTGCGGCCCGTTTGGTTGCAACTGATTTTAACATATAGCCCAACACGGCGATATTTCAGAGGACTATGCGGAGGAGGCCCAAGCGGAGGCGCATGTTCGAAGGCTACTCGACATTGTCGCGTGCACCACGCGCTTCGGCAAGTCCAGAGGCAAACCGTCAACGCCCTCCGCCAACGACGCTCGCGCCAGGAAGCACAAGTCGCAGCTCAATGCGGCGGAGGCCTGCCGGCCGGAATCGCCGTCCGATGGAGGAGCCGTACGGGCTCCAGATTCTCCTTCTCCGGCCGTCTCGGAAGAGTACGACATGCTGGCGATCCATCCCATTCCGAAGCTTTCTGATTTCTACGAGTTCCTGTCTTTGTCTCACCTCTCCCCGCCTATAATAAGTGTGTTTCTCCCTCACTACTTTGAATTTTTTAATTTTTTTTTTCATTTCTATTATTTTAAATGCATTTGTGTATTCTCAGGTTTGAAGAGGTTTGAACTAAAGGATGGCCAATCGGATCAAAATGGCGACTATTTTGAAATGCAGGTTCGACTAATAAATTAGCATTTACTAATAAAAAAAAGTGTCAATAGGCCATTGAATTTATCATTTTTGTGTAATTGGGTCACTGGACTGAAAAAGCATGCAATCAAATCAGCAAACAAGCATAGTATGTGTAATTAGCACATTTTTCTGATTTCTTTTAGTAAAATTTGAGTTGAAAATATTTCAATCTTTACTTCAGAGTTCAAACTAGTATGGCAGAGGAAAATGCAACTCTTACATACCATGCAAGCAATATGATCGGATGCTAGGGGGAAAATTTCTCAATTGCACATATTTTGCTTGTTTGATGGTTGAATTGTATGCTTTTTAAGTTCAGTGATCCAATCGCAAAAAACAAGAAGTCCAGTGACCTTATTGACACTTTTTCCTAAAAATAATTAAATTGAACTTACATGAGTTGAGTTTTCAAGTTTACGGTTTATTCTTCTTATTGTTGTTTTGATGAAAATTATATGCACAGATTAAGATATGCAATGGCAAGTTACTACAAGTGGTGGCTTCAAAAACTGGTTACTATCCTTTGGGAAAGCCGTTTATACGTGCCCATTGTTTGGTTGATCTTCTTCAACAGCTCAGCCAAGCATTTGCTAAAGTAAATACCTTTCCCTTCTATTGCACCTGATATTTCAACGGCTTTTGGTTACAGCAATTATTGCTGGTTTCAATTTATTTTGGTAGCAATTTGTCATATATGAATGACAAGTCTAATGGTTTTTACAGGCATATGAATCATTGATGAATGCCTTTATGGATCATAATAAGGTGATTTTTTTTTAAATAATACTTTTATTACACTTGCAATGAGATTGATTTACATGGGGCTAGTTATGAACTCGGTTTATATTTGATTCTTTCAGTTTGGTAATCTTCCGTATGGTTTCCGCGCCAATACGTGGCTTGTCCCCCCAACCCTTATAGATCTTGGATCAAATTTCATTCCTCTTCCAGTTGAAGATGAGAGCTGGGGTGGTAATGGTGGAGGTCAGGGGAGATATGGAGAGCATGATCTTAGACCTTGGGCTTCAGAATTCCATATACTTGCAAATCTTCCTTGTAAAACTGAAGAAGAAAGGGTTGTTCGAGATCGAAAGGCATTTTTGCTGCATAATCTTTTTGTTGATGTCTCAATTTTCAAAGCTGTTTCAGCCATACAAAAAGTCATCAATTCCTCAGAGGTATCGACTCCAAATTGTGTTTTGGATTCAGTGTTATATGAGGATCGTGTTGGACATTTGTATATCACAGTGAAAAGGGATGCCACAGATGCTAGCCATAAAGAAGTTAAAATTATTGGTACGAAAAGCTTCAATGAATCTGCTGAAGAGGTTGCCCAAAGAAATTTACTTAAAGGGATAACTGCAGATGAAAGTGTAGTTGCACATGTGAGTGGCTTAACTACAAATCTCAAACTAGTTTATATTTATTTTTGTGATTTAGGAATTCCAAAATTTTGTCATTTTGCCTCTACTTATTCTGGTTTACTTATGTGTGTGTGTGTGTGTGTGTTTTTTTTTTTTATTTTTTTTATTTTTCACAGGATAAATTATCACTAGGTATGGTTACTGTAAGACACTGTGGTTACACTGCTATTGTGAAAGTTATGGGTGATCTTGGGGAGGGAAGGAGTCTGTCACAAGATATTGTAATTGATGATCAACCAGATGGGGGAGCCAATGCACTCAACATTAACAGGTTTGAATAATTTCTCTCTACATAATTTCTGAGACTACTAAGAAGGTTTGCTGTGCTTCACTTCATTAGGGAAGATAATCTTTTTCTTTTCAATAGATGCCCCAAGGTTCAATCAATGTCTAATTTTGTTATCTTAGGTTGTGATATATTTGTTTATTCTTTTGGTGCCCGAAATGTTTGCAATATTCTTACTCTTTATGAAAATCCAACTATTGCAGCTTGCGTTTTCTCCTCTTGAAGCCAAGCACACCTGAACATAAAATCGGCGACTATGACACTTCTAGTTGTCTCATCCGTGAAGTTACTAAAGATAGTTTGAAAAAGTTGCAAGAGAAGCCTCCTGCATTGAAAAGTTCCTTCAGATGGGAGCTTGGGTCTTGCTGGGTGCAGCATCTACAAAAGCAGGAGACAACAAAAAACAGTCCTAAGAAAGTTGAGAATGATGGTAAGGACGAGCTTGTAATCAAAGGATTAGGGAAGCAGTTTAAAATGTTGAAAAAGAGGGAAAGAAAATCTGGGAATGGTAATGTGACAGATGTAAATGAAGCCATGAATGACTCAGCCAGTTCTCCAAACATGGAATGTATCTTAGCTGAACAACCCAATGATGAATCCAGCTCAAAGGCGGAGTTGAGGAAATATATTTCTGAAGAAGCATATCTCCGTCTCAAAGAGAGTGGAGCTGGTCTTCATCTAAAGGTTTTATAATTTTTTCTTTTATTTGTAGAGTACTTCTATCAATCAACCACTAGCACTTTTTTGAATTGATGTGTTACTGGAAAAGGAAGGAGAGGTAGTTTATTCCAGCACTTTATCGCTTATTGTTTTTTATATTCTTTTCGAAACAGCCAGTAGATGAGATTATCAAGATGGCACAGAAGTATTACGATGAAATTGCTCTCCCTAAGCTGGTAAGTCACTTGATGTTTGGTTTGCGTAATGAAAACAAATGGTATAAGAATAGTATTCCAGTATTCCATAGTGAATGGGTGGATACAAAAAAGGGCATGCTAGGAGTAGTTGATACTACGGCCCCTAGGTTTTTCTTATTGCAAAGGGAATAGCCCATTCTGTGTAATAGAAATCAAACCAAATAGCCTAATGGGTCTATTCTCTGGAAATTGGAATGCTATTTTATTCCCGACCTATTCTATGAACCAAATATTACATTAATTCTTTTTTAGTTTTTTAACTGTTGTTCCAAGTGTTTCTAATTTCTTTTTATATTTTAGGTGGCAGACTTTGCATCATTGGAACTTTCACCCGTTGATGGTCGAACACTCACAGACTTCATGCACCTAAGAGGATTGCAAATGCGTTCTCTGGGACGAGTGGTGAGCTTTCATTTTTCTTTCCTCCATCTGTTTTTGTGATGCAAAAATCTCAATGGTATATTTCATTTTGTTACATGAACCAGGTTGAGCTTGCTCAGAAGCTTCCTCATATACAGTCACTTTGTATTCATGAGATGGTTACTCGAGCTTTTAAGTACATTGTTAGAGCAGTTATTGCTTCTACTAGTGATGTGGCTAACTTACCAGCTGCAATTGCCTCCACTCTGAATTTCTTGCTTGGTTCCCATACACCAGAGGATAATGAAGAGAAATTGAGTGATGACCAAATTCTCAAGTTCCAATGGTTAAGTGAATTTCTTTTGAAAAGATTTGGTTGGAATCTGAATGATGAATTCAAGCGCTTGAGAAAATTGTCAATTCTTCGTGGACTTTGTCACAAGGTAGTATCATAACTAGCTGATTTGTTCTTTAGCTTTTGTGAACAACTATTGAATTTTTCTCTTCGTAGGTTGGGATAGAGTTGGTTCCCAGAGATTATGACATGGAAAGTTCAAATCCATTTTGTGAAACTGATGTCATCAGTTTAGTGCCTTTGTGTAAAGTAAGGTTTCTTTCTCTTAGCTTATAATTTCGTTTAATCAGTTTAGCTTATAATTTCGTTTAAGTAGTGAAAACAAAAGAATATTGCTCATCAAAATGATCTTCACAGCATGTTGTATGCTCTTCTGCTGATGGTCGAACCTTACTGGAGTCCTCTAAGATTGCTCTTGACAAAGGGAAGCTGGAAGATGCCTTGAATTTTGGAACAAAGGTATATAATATTGTTTTTCAATTTTCATGAATTATTAACTCTTATATATAGTTGCATAGATAAAAAAAGAAAAATTGACTTTAAATATGATTTTGAACTGAAGGCTCTTACAAAAATGATTGCTGTTTGTGGCCCATATCATCGTACAACTGCAAGTGCCTATAGCCTACTGGCTGTTGTCCTTTATCACACTGGAGACTTCAATCAGGTTTTTCAAATGTTTTATTGCTTCATCTTAATGAATTTTTGCCTCCAATCTTTGACCTTTTAGTTATCCAAATAGCTGCTGCTTGTATCGTATGTTTGTTCTGATATGCATTTAGATGTTCAAGGATTTAGCTTTCTAATTCTTGTCGTTCTTCAGGCAACTATATATCAGCAGAAGGCATTGGATATTAATGAGAGGGAACTGGGGCTTGATCATCCAGACACAATGAAAAGCTACGGTGATCTTTCAGTGTTCTACTACCGTCTTCAACATATTGAATTGGCCCTGAAGTGAGTAGAAAAAATTCCTTGTTTTGCTTAGTATTTTGGATACCCAGTTTTTCTTGCTTGTTAGTGAACTCATTTTTGTGCTTAATGTTGTGATTGTATAATGTTTATTGTATATTGCCAGATATGTCAATCGAGCCCTGTTTCTGCTTCATTTTACGTGTGGTCTATCACATCCAAACACAGCAGCTACCTACATTAATGTGGCTATGATGGAAGAGGGCATGGGGAATGCACAAATTGCTCTTAGATATCTACATGAGGCACTTAAATGCAACAAGAAATTACTTGGAGATGATCACATTCAGGTCCCATTCTGACTTTAATTTTTCAGATGCTTGTCCTTTTTCTTTCAGGAGCAATTGTTGTTAATTCTGTGGTTTGCTTCGCACACAGACTGCTGCCAGTTATCACGCCATTGCCATTGCTCTTTCATTAATGGAAGCATATTCGTTGAGTGTGCAACATGAACAAACTACACTTCAAATTCTTCAAGATAAGCTTGGACCCGAGGATCTCCGAACTCAGGTGCACATCTAATTTTATTTTTCCTTATTTATGCAGCTTGCTGAAATTATAAGATAGTGTTTACCAAATGACACAATTTGTTCTTTTTAATTTTTCTGCCATCTTGTTAACTTACATGGGTTTTCCTGTTTAGGATGCTGCTGCCTGGCTTGAATACTTTGAATCAAAAGCATTAGAGCAGCAAGAGGCTGCACGATCTGGGACACCAAAACCAGATGCTTCCATAGCTAGCAAAGGGCATCTCAGGTGCTGATATATTTGTACACAGATTACTTGCTTTTGAACTTTTTGCCTGTATTTTTGTGATTAACCATTCTGCTTGTTCCAGTGTATCAGATCTCCTTGATTACATAAATCCGGATAAGGATATAAAGGCTTTGGATTTGCAACGTAAACGCCGTTCAAAGGTATCACTTTGTTTTCTTTTTGTGTTTCTTTCAGATTAGAAAGCATTATTATCATCTAAAATCATTATGGTTATTTCTGAATTTGGTTTTTTTTTTTTTTTGTGTGGTCTGTTAGGTGTTTCCAGTTTCCGAGAAATCTCAGAAAGGACCTCATGATGGGATAAGCAACAATTCTTTGACGGAAAACAATAAAGAAATTGGTGTGTCCATGAAGGTCATTGAGTATGAGGATAAGAATGACATTATTACTTCTCAAGAATCCAAGGATCCTCCTAGTTCAATGCATCATGAACTGGTTGTTGAGGCGGCTTTGCAGGAAACAAGCTCGGATGATGGGTGGCAAGAAGCAAATTCAAAAGGACGCAATGGTGGCACTGCCAAAAAGCACGCCAGAAAGCGACCAAATCTTGCCAAGATAAAAACAACTTCTGCTTATTCTTTCTCAAGGGACCGAATATCTAGGAAAGAAGTGATCTCTCAGGGGCACAACGGTACATCTAAGACAGTTTCTTCTGAATTCTCTTTGCCAATGAAGACACTCAACTTGAATTTTTCTGGTGATTCAGAGAATGTCTCTGCTAAAGTAGCAGTTCCTAAAGGTTTTTCTTCATCAACTGTTAGTGTTCCCTCCCCTCCTGCCAATCTCACAACTATGGCCTCTAAGTCATTGTCCTACAAAGATGTAGCTGTGTCCCCACCAGGTACGGTTCTAAAGCCCTTACTGGAGAAAGTTGAAGAATTAAACAAAGATAATTCTGATTCTCAGATCTCCATTAGTCCTCCCGAGACACCACCCGAGACACCGGAAGAGGATGGAAGGCACACAGTAACCTCGGACGAATCTACTGCCAATCTCGATGATAAGCCTGTCACTGATGAAAGGAACACAGAAACTATGCAGGACACATGTGGCAATATTGATGATAAAGAAGTTCATAAGAACGGAGGCAATATCGAGTCTGAAAGCTCATTAAGTGAGCTAGACGATGTTTCATCCCCAAGTACTGAAGAAAAGCCTGTAGAGGCAAATGGGAGTAAGCTTTCTGCAGCTGCTCCACCCTTCAACCCCGGTGCCTATGCTGTCACCCATTTGCTAAACCGTGCTGCTGTTGCTAGTGTCTATGATGAAATGGCGAGGCAGGGGATGGTTATAGAATTCCCATCAATTGCAGCAAGAGTTCCCTGTGGTCCTAGATCTCCTATGTACTACAGGTCTACCCATCCCCGTGTGAAAAATGGTTACTCAAAGTTCCATACATCATCCGGTGAAGGAAATGCCAGAACTATGAACCCACACGCTCCTGAATTTGTTCCGAGAAAGGCCTGGAAAATCAATTCCACCAAAGAAGATTCCTCAGTCGCCCCAGCTCGTGATTCCGTTGTGGAGAAGACCACGGATGACGCTAAAAACAAGAAGTCATCAAAAAGCACCTCGGATGCCGAAAAGACAGAACTAGCAAGGCAGATACTTCTTAGCTTCATTGTGAAGTCGGTACAACATAGTTCAGACACTCCAATTGAATCTCCAGTTACCGAGAAGAAGTCAGGGCTCCCAGCAAGCACAGCCGAAGCAATTGCAAATGATAGTGCCATTATAAAGATACAATATGGGAATGATGAAGGGAAGACGGGACTGTCAACCGAAGCAAAGAACAACGAGAGCTCAAAAATGGGCGATGTAAATAGTAATAACAATGGGGGGGATGGTGAAGGCTTTATGGTTGTTACCAAGCGTAGAAGAAATCGATCAAAAATCAGTAATGGAATCGGCGAATTGTACAGTCAGCAATCCATTTGTGCTTCAGTACGCTGAAGGGAAGCTTTTGACAATAATAAGGTATTTGTTCTTGGCTTGATTGCATATGTTGATGAGAGTTTTGATTTTCTGCGAATCGACAGTGTAGAAAATGTTGAAGAGAAATCATAGGAGATTCTCGGATCAGCAATAAACACAACGTTAATATATATTTTTTTCCAAATTTTGTTGCCTGTGAAGCCAGGATGTTCTTTTATCTTAAATAATAATTAGAACTTGGATCCCCATCAATTACCAATTTCTTAAGTGCTTGCTGGCATCCTTAAATTTCATGCTTCTTTCTCTATTTTATTTATTTGGTTTATGGAAAGCTGATTTCATTTTCTTTTGCTAGTATTATCTGACCTATACCTATTTGTAAATTATTATGAGATGGAAACTTCAAAAGATTCACTCCTTTTGCCTACAATAAAAATAAATTAGCTAGAAAAGATGGCAACCCAGGTTACACGTTCGACTCTTAGTGCAAGAGGTTTATTAATTGTTTTAGTTTGAGCCAGTCAACAAATCAGTTTTAATTATAATTCTAATTTCACATCTTAAAAGTAATAAATATAATAAAGAACCTTTGTGTTATATAATTATGTTATAAATATATTATTATTATTATTATAGACATTATGGACATTCCATACATAAATAGTTGTAACGGTCAACATTATTATAGTCATTATTTCTTGTATATTATATATACTTGTTGTGTCATTGTATTAAAGTGGTTAAAATAATAAGATTGTTATGACTACACTTTGTCTCTGCAAATTCACTATTCTCTTCTTCCTTTCCTTTGTACTGATTTTGTTACAAATATGATCCGTTTCCCGGGAATGGCTACGGGCTTAAGGAAATCATCACAACACGTTATCAGCTTCTACACCGACATGATTGAAAAAATCTTGTCCTCTTTTCACGCGAATAACCTTATACTCTAACAACAGTACATGACAAATAATTATATTATGCAAAATATCTTGGGCTGATTCCTCCCACCCCAACCCCCCACCCCCAGGCCCCCACCGCTAGTTGAAAAACACAACCAATTGTTGGTGCAAAATCATAATGCACACCCAACTGGCTCTACACCAAGTGTCCGAAGCACACTATATGCATAAGAAAGTGGCGTGAAATTGGAAATGAAACTTTTAGGTAATGTTAGTAATGATTTTTATTTTTATTTTTCATTTCAAGGATCAATCATTTCCCTTGTTTAGTCTCAAATAATAAAAATTAAAAATCAATTTTAGTTATAATTCTAATTCCACATCTTAAAAGTAATACATATAATAAAGAACCTTTATGTTATACAATTCTGGTCACTGACGAGGGCAGAACCGTCGCTGGTCGTTATACCCGGCGAAAGGCGACCAGTGGTCGACTTCCATGGAGGAAGGTGCCTTGACTGCCTTCCACTGGGGTATGGCGACCGCCAATCGTTGGAATTTTGCATGAATAGTAAATGACTTGCAATTGCAGGTTATTTATCGATTTTTAGGTTTTTTTTTTGTCACAATTTAACATGTTAAAGGGCTTAATTGTACTTTTTAAATGTTTAATTAGAGGCCTAATTGACTTTTCACGTAATGTTTAGGGGTTTATTTGACCCATTTTCCTATTTACTATTATGGATTGAGTAATCATCTTGTGTGAGTGTTTCACGGATTCAGAAGTCTCTTCTTTTAGTTTGCAATTATTTTCTACTTTCTCGCAATCAAAATTGTACACATGATATAATAGATTTTATGTCTCATGTATTCTGTCTACAATATATTTTTGTATAAGACATTGAGTAAACACACTAACATATTCTCCTTCTGTCCCGAATTGTTTGTCTCATTTGCTTTTTGCATAATTTTAATGCGACATATAACAAATGTTACTAACTTCTCAATTTTGTCATTCAAAAATAGGTATCATTTGTACAAAGTACAATTGTACTTACCTCATTAGTTGTCTACAAATTTAAAAAAGTCAAAAGGATAAATTGAGAAATGTAGAATGATAGTTATGTTTAATTTTGAGAAGAGGAAACTATTTTAAGACAATTTTTTTTAAAAAAAAAAAAAAAGAAAGAAAGTAAAACATGTCAAATGGGAAAGATGAAGTGTTTCATTTTTTTTTGTCGATTCACGGGTCTTTCTCTGTCCGTTTAACGGTCCAGGTTCACCCACATTCGCTCCGAGAGGCACGGGATATTACATTATTATTGTGGCCCACTTTTATTTTCTGTCACTTTGAGTGGGATACCTTATGTATGTGTACCCATTGAGCAAATAATGCGAAAATGCACTTAGGGCAGTCATTTCCGTATCTCTAACATATGAGTCATTTCCAGATAAAGTTAGATGTCTGAAATTTTTATTCTGACAGAGCTTTATTTTCTTTTTAATAGTTATTAATTATAAAACTATAAACCACTATATTAGAGAGATTAGATCGTTTTAATTGCACTACTTTCACTGATTTTGTACTTTTTTAAATGAAAATTTTACAATTAGACTAGTAAATTGCTTCAACCACTCACCCAATTCAAAGCATACCTTAGAAGGATGTTTAGTTAATGTTATTTCACATAACTTTAGGAAGGTAAGAATTGTATAGTTCAAGAGATTGTGGGAAGGTGAGGTCAGATCCGGTCTTAGACAAGGGAAGGTTGAGCCCTTGAAAATTTTGGTCCATCTCTAAAAGGGGTCCATGATATATATATATACACACACACCCACACATACATTTGTTTGTGGCCATGTTTGGTTAGTGGTGGATCCGCCAAAATTTGACGGATCCGCCAACTTTGGCATTTTGACCAAGGTCAAAACGTCAAAGTAAAGTGTTTAGTTAGCAGCGAATTGCTCTAAACCGCTGAAAACTCAAACTTGGCGTTTTGGAAAAAATTATATTTTCCCCAAAACACCCTATTCATAATTATAAAAAAAAAAAAAATTAAACTGTGTATTGTAACGACTGAAGGCGCTACGGCTTCTTAGCGAGAAGCCTGGGGACCTTTCCATTTAGAAGGGGAGCACTGCTCCTCTTATATAGTGGAGCTCAAGTGCTCCTCTTCTATATGATTTCGATGTGGGATAAATATCCCACATCATTTAAAGGGGAGCCACGCGGCTCCCCTTTGTCTTTTCTTTTCTTTTTTTTTTTTCTTTTTTTGTTATAATTTTTTTTTGTTTTGTAATATTATTATTATTATTATATTATTATTATTATTATTGTTATTGTAAATTTTATTTTATTATATAATAATATAATAATAATAATAATATGAATGCCCTTTTAGGTCATTTTACATATTAACCGCTAATCTAAACAGCTAATTTTACCAAATATCTTTTTACAAATCGCTAATACAATCCGTTGGTCAAACTCGCTAATACAATCCACTGTTTGATAATCGCTAACACAATCCGCTACCACTAACTTCTAACCGCTGATAACCAAACAAGCCCTGTGTATGTTCAAATGATAACACTTTCTTAAGTGAGAACGTGTGAAGATAATCTGCTCCAGGCTCTGCACCATATGTCTGAGAATAGATTGTGTATACTCGTACTTATTTGCACATATCTCACCTAAGGGAGTGTACCATCCAATTTCTTCTAAACTCCGAAATTTGAACTCTAAAGTCAAAGGAGGAAGGATGGTCTTGGATTCCCAAGAATAGTTGGTCGCGCCGCTCATCAACCAACAATAGTCCATTCTCAGGTTAAAAATGAGGGTATTAAATTTGAGAAATGTCATACACAAATTAGCAAATTTAAGGCTCTATACGGTAATCTAGAATTAGTAATCTCCTATATATTATCCTTTCTTGTATAGTTGTTTCAGTGCTTGTATTGTTGACGAAGGCTTGTATTGTCGGATTTGTTGATCACCGGGCAACAGACAGTCAACAGAAAGCCAAAGACACAAATTTAAATGATCTTTTTAAAAAAAAAAAAAAATTAAAAGTGTTACAAATGACTTTGCCAATAAACAAGGCAATTTCATCGGTCGAGATTTTTGAGTTTGTTAAAGTTGCAGATTGTTACTCAACGGTTTCTATTGCTTATCAAATTTTATTGACAATACTTGTGACGGTAGCATATGTAGAGAGGAGTTTTTCAAAATTAAAATTATTGGAAACCTACCCAACATCATCAATGTCACAAGAAAGATTAAATGAATTGGCAATATTATGTGTTGAGGATGATATCTTAGATAATATTAATCTTAAAGAGTTCATTGATGATTTTGCATCCAGGAAAGCACATAGAAATTATTATATTTTTTTAAATTATGATTAGTTTTATATCGTAAATTGTTGAATTTTTTTAATTTAATTTTAAATTAGTTGGCATTAGTATTTTTGTACTCAGGGTCACACTTGTGTGAGACCGTCTCATTGATCCTTATTCGTGAGACCGTCTCACGGATTCTTATTCTTGAAACGGGTCGAGTCGGGTCGAAGTAACATGCAAGTGTCATACTTATATGCTCAAATATAATACTAATCAGAAATACAATTTTTGTTATTTATAAGAGAAAAATTATTAGATTTTTCATAATAAGTAATGTTGACAAGTGCCCCTTACTTATAAAGGAAAATATAATACTTTTGAGGAAAAATGTAATATTTTTAAATCGAAATGTAAAACGATTATATTTTCCCTTAAAAAAATATTAAATTTACCCTTATAAGTAACAAAAATTTTATTCATAATTAGTATTACATTTGAGCATATAAGTATGACATTTGTGCTTATAAGTATTATTACATTTTCATATTGACCCGACCTGTCTCACGGTGAAATGATCTCACACAAATTTTATATTAAATTTAAAATTTAGTTATAAAAGTTTATGTTAACTTCTGTACATGGTATTATGGCATTTTTTTCACTTGTCTTGGACAGTTGGACTTATATAAAATAATAAGACCGACTCTGAGTGGAACTAGTACAAATTGTGTTTTTGTGGAATGGTGATAATTCTAAAAATGTCACCAACTCTGATCTTTTGCTTTATTGTTTTTGGGTGCATCCTATCAGACTGCAGATGGAGGCCAGGAGCTGCTGCTTCTTTATTATCTTTATGCCATTTCTTTTGTCTCTCTATATATATACGGCCTGATCAAGGCTGTATAGTTTTTGGCTTTAGCCCACCAAATTTATTCTCTCCTCAATTCTTTCTTCATTAATTTGTTTACAAGTTCTAGATGTTGTTTGGCTAATTGTTATTGTGCTATATGTATTGAGGTAATATATTTTAGGATTTGGGTGTAACATTTTCCTATTTATCATTATCATAACATTAGGATAAGTTATGATAATATTAGTGGTGCAACACTATTTACCTGATAACTAGACTTTAGGAGTCTAGTTAGGGTTTATGAGACCTATTGTTATACGATAACCTACATCAACTAAGAGCTATGGCTGGAGGTAAGTACGATCATAATTATTACATATTAAGTCTTATGTGATGAATTAAGTCTAACATTGGGTAAAAGGTATTAATATGCCATCATAGGGTATCCTATCTTGTTCAATTATTCAAATTGAAACAAGAAATCTCGTGTCTTATGTTTAAGCAAAATAGTCTTATAAAGAATCCATCAGTTAAAGTCACTTGGTTGAGACAATTATTGGACGATTCACTTATCTTACAATAATTGAACTAGTTGACTGTTTGTAGCTAGCATTGTTAATATAAGTCGTCATGGTTGTAATGCTGCCTCCCTTTTCTCTATAAAACAAAAAACCTTTCTTTACTGCTCAACTTAGGCTTTCACCGCCGGCCTCCGGCCGGAGCTCTAATGGAGCTTTGAGCCGGCGGTTTTGGTCACCTTCTACGTTTGCTCTCGTTCTTNTTGAGCCGGCGGTTTTGGTCACCTTCTACGTTTGCTCTCGTTCTTCTTTCGCCTCGACCACCGTCGCAGCTCCGTCCGCCTCCGTTCACCGCCACACATCTTCTTCTTCCGTTTTCTTTCCCTTTGAATAAATTAATAGTAGGTAGGTATTGGGGTTTGTGTTGGTAGTCTTGAACTCCCAACCCTACTTTGGCTTTACCACTTTTTATTTTCTCTATTATTGTGTTTTCCTCTCGTTACTTTCACGGGCTTTTTTCCTCTCGTTATTTTCACGAGCTTTTCATTATCATTAGCATAAATCGTTTAGTTTGGTTTCGAAAAGTGTTGATCTTATCCTGGGCGAGCAAAAAAGAATAATGACGAAGAACCAGATCTTTGATGAAGCTTTAAGCTCCTTGAAGGAACATATCTTCCTAGTTATGAAACAGTCTGCGATTCAAGTTTTCTATAACATAGTTAGAAAAGTTGTTTATATGTCTGACTGTAAGGAATAGTTTACCATTTCATTGATCGTTGATGTAAACGTTTTATGTTATGAATTAATGGAATAACTACGTTTACCTTAAAAAAATATGTCGTCATGGTTGTCTGAGCATATTGTCGTGTAGTCTAATCGGACGATCTTAGTGCCCGCCCAAATAGCCATGCATGTTAGCTCACTTGCACTTGCACGATATAATCAACTTGAATTTAGTATAAATATATAGCTCTCTAACCCTGTGTTCTGGAGTATGTATTTCTCATCTCATACCTTACATCTCATTCTATTTTGCATTCTTTCAAAAAAAGTTGCTTGACCAACTTTAGTATGACTTCTCAGTCTCATTATACTCAGATCTTATCATGCTTTAACTTATAAGACTGTCATTATTCCTACAAATTTGGGATTGACAAAGTGACATGGCAAGAGAGAAAAACATTTATTATTTTTCATTGACCACACTCTTATTTAATTAATAGCTTATAACTTATTTTATGCTACTAATAATATATATGCTCTGTTTGGTAATGTTCCAAAAATAAGCTAGTAGCTTAAAATAATAGCTTATTTTGAAACGCTATCCTGGGTAGCATTTCAAAAATAAACTAGTACATTCCTAACTTTTTTTTTCATCTTTATCTTTATTATTTTAACTAGTAAATTACTTGTGCGATGCACATATAAAATTTATTTATTATATATTTAGATAATAAAATTAAAAATAAAATTATAAACAATTCTAATATTTAAAAGTATACATTTATTTGATTTTAAAATTAGTGCAAAAGTATTACTCAATTAATTGAATAATATATGACTCGTTTGTCTGCAATTATCTTGAAAAAATTGATATGTAATATGATTTATGCAATTATATTATTAGTAAAATAAATATGAAAAATGGAAGAATAATTTAATTGTAATTATTATAAAAAAAAATTCAACGACACGTATTGAGCTTAATTACCATAATAATTATTAAAAAATTATTATTACGCAATTATACTTTTATACCTTAAGTATATTCTTTTTCACCATATCGCCTTTAACTTTTTTTCCGTCCTCCTCCATATATATGAATGAATAAATTGTAATTATTATAAAAATAAATTCAACGACTCACGTATAATTGTAAATATATTAATATATGTTTAATTATTAACTTATTTACATAAAAATTAATTATACTAATATATGTGCAAGTAATTTCTTAATTACCCTAATGATTAGTAGGTAATTATACTAATATTATGCAATTATATTTTTATATTTAAGTATAAAAATATATAAAGAGAGATTACCATAAAATTACCATATTAATTACGCTAAAGAATAAAAATGATAATTTATTTTGTTCCCATAGTATTATACCTTAAGTATATATATATATATATATATATATATATATATATATATATATATATATATATATATATATATATATATATATATATATATATATATATATATATATATATATATAT